>NW_008651857.1:42351-51567 GCF_000695815.1 Acanthisitta chloris
TTCACCTGACTGTGGCTTCCAGTGTGACTTGTGATCCTACTGGCCAGAGGGATTTCCTGTGTATGAGGTGTTTGGTAAAGTGCATTCTCCAATGTATTTTGGGTAACACTGCGCTCCCAGCAGAACTGTGTGGAATAATTAAAAGTAAATCCCACTTTGCCTAGCAGAAAAATGTCTGATAAATGCCTGGTATTGGCAGAACATGCCATGGGGGTAGGTGATGTTTCAGTCGTGGCGTGGTGTGGGCACATGACAGCTACAGTGGGATCTCAGTGCTGACTAAAGGCAAAATCAAACAGCTTATGCCATTTTCATCCCTTCATCCCCACTTCACCCCTTTGGACATCACCATTTCTAGCACAGTTTGACTTAACATAAAGCAGCTTTTTAGCCACCATGATTTGCAGCTCACATGTCTGAGCTAGCTAGCAGCAGTTTTAGGGTACCTTAACAGACCAGGCTGTGAGCTACACTGGTTCAGCATCTGCTTTGCAAGTGGCTCCTTCCAGCCAGGCAGCTTGGGTCAGCCTGTGCTTATGAGTCAATGCTCCCAGTTTTGCCAGCTTGTTGTAATTAAGGGCTGACCTGTGTAAATGCAGTCATGTTTGGACATAATTGTCCAACATATTTGTGTCAAATTATGATTGACTGCTCTTTACCAGTGTGGCACTTACTGACTCTGTTTTTCCTGCCCAGTTTGGACCTAGATACACCTCTGCTGACAAATCTGTGAGATTGTACCCGTGAGGTCTCAGCAGCCTTGCGTTAAATGCTTCAGGAATTTTTAAGAGGTTGACCTGAAGCAGAGCTGCAAGCTGAAGGTTTGTCAACAGACCTGTAGCATTCATAGGCTGTAAATAGCTGTGTTGGTACTTACATACGCATGAAATTGTTGTTTAAAAGTCTGTCTTGCCCTTGTCAGGGCAGAATTGCTGGTGGGATGGGTATGAGGCAGCACAGCTCTGTGGTAGCTCATGGGAAATGGATGTTCATACTTAGATCTTGGGGTTTCAATTCCAATGGATTTTATATGAGCTTTTCCTTACACAGAAGAGGAGCAGTGAAGCCAGTGGGGCCTTTGCTGTCAGGCTAGACCATCACCTGTCAGTCAGAACTAGTGAGTGATGTTTCAGATACATAGAGGAACAGCTTTGTATTGAAGTTGAGGAGGAGTCACATGGGAGGACACTTGCCCATTCCCTTCACCCTGGTAGCCTAGAGAAATACCTCTTCTCTTTGACACTTGTCTCATTGCTATGGAGGTAAAGTCTGACTCTTGAAGAAAATCCTGAAAGAAGAATCATCATATTCTTTTCCTCTGAGCATTAATTTTCTGTTAAATTCTCCCCTTTTTTCTTTTTGATGCATTGCACATTTTCTAACCAGATTATTTTTGGCCAGTAACAAAAGGTTAATAATAGCCATAAAAAGAAAATCAATCTTTGATATTTTTTCCCCACCAAGGTAATAAAGGAGAATTTCTTATAAAGGTCTCTGTTTGCACGTAGGTGGGTTCCCAGAGAAAGCAGACACATTTTTATTCACAGCCAGATATAAATTGCAATAACATTTCAAGACTTTGTGACTTAGTGTTTATTTCTCTTTTTTTTTGGTGTTTTGTTTTGACCTTTACCCTGTAAGAATTCACAGCCAGAGCAAGAGCAGGAGATATTTTAAAGAGCAAACAGAAGAAAAAGGGAGAGGGAGAAACTGTGTCTTCCTAACAGGCCATAAACACTGCAGCACCTTCTATTATACATACCAAGTGCACTGTCAGTTAATGCTTGGGCTGTAAAGGAGCGTGGGTTAAGCATGAGGGAATCTCTGGTGACTCGAATTGGTGGCGCTGTTAATTCAGAGCAATGTGCTCTCAGTAAAAGTTCCAAGCAGCCTCCACAATCCCCACGTGCCACTCAGGTCTTCAGGTTTTCTTCTGTCTTGTTCAGTTTTGCAGCAGCAGCTACATGCAAGCAGCATAAGAGATGAGGAATAAATTAGGGATTATGAGGGCTACGAGCAGCTAGTGAGGGAGAGAAATGTTATAGACCAATTTTTGTTTTAATTGCCTGTGTTTTAGTGTGCTTCTAAAAAGTTAGTCAAACAGCATGGCAGATTTATGCTCACTTCCATTACCTTTTTAATAAATGTTCTTCCATCTTGGCTCCCTTGGTGTGTGCTAAAGGATTTAGCTGCCCTAAGCAGACAGTGACAGTGGTACTCTGCTGGGTGACCTGGAGGAAGTCATACCACTTCACTGTGCCTTCATCCCTTTTTTCTGCCTTATTTTAGTTACCTTTATACTATCTGTTGTCAAAGTACTTGCAGTCTCTAGCTCAAGAGTCAACTTACTGCTCTTTGTTGATGACCAGACAGCTTGGGAGCAGGAGAGGTCTCCTGGCTCTGCTTGTTCCTGTAGCACACTCAAAACTGCTTTAATTCTGGGAGTAATCCCATGCTCCTGCACTGCAGTGGTCCAGTGCCTGTGCTTGCTGTTTCCAGCAGTGGTGCTGCAGTTTCCAGTGGGTGGTTCACTACTGTCACTGAAAAGCAGCAGCCATTGAGTTCTCTGGTTGTTCATAATTAGCTCTAATAGCACCTCTGAAAAGAGTTGGTGATTGCCATGGGCGAGGGGATACAGAAAGGCAACAGGCTGCTCTCCTTTGTTGAAAAGGGGCGTTTGTGTAATTGAATTACCTAAATCTTCAGAGCCAGAGGCCATGTCAAAGTGGGTGGTGGGATGGTATTTTGGAGCTCTGCTGGAAATACCCAGAGTTTGGGGCTTGGTCTGAAAACAGCTTCCTTCCACTGGAACTGTTTGTCTAAAGTGGAGCATATTCATAACATAAGTTATGAAGGAGCTTGGCAACATGATTAGAATATCCATTTCTATCTTTAAAATACATGAAGACACAAATTTTCCCTGCAGAGAATGAGCAACAAATGAAAACCTTTTTTCTATATGGGGAGAGATTTTCCTTGCAGTGTTTTCTCTGGCATTGAAAAGGTTTTCTGGAGTCAAGGGAGGCACTGAATGGAAGCTGTGCAGATCTGCACCCCCACAGCTGTGCCATGGCATCCTTAGTGCTCCCTGTGCCAGGAGCAGCAAGCTGGCCTGGTCAGATACTTGATTTCATAGAATCATGGAATGGTTTGGGTTGGAAGTGACCCTAAAGTTTGTTCTTGGTTGTCTCCAGTGGTGTAGTGCCAAGGCCCCACATGATTACTCATGCTATGCAGGGTATAGGGTATATGGGTGTGTGTATATATATGTGCATATATCTATACCTAGTGCGGGTACACAAATTCCTAGTGCTGGTTTAAGAAAAATGAAGGGTATTGTGGTACAGTAACTGTCCAATGAGAGAGCAGGGCAAATAGCATCTCTGATTTGTAACATCAAAACAGCAGACCATAGCCTCTCCTCCTGGACTTCCTGTGGCTTCACTTTGTTCCATTTGTGGGTACTCCTTGTTCTAAAATAATAATCCATGTGTTCAAGGTGTGCCCTTAGGAATGCATGGGGAACTATCCTGGAGTGGTTTCCTCAGCTCAGCTAAGTCTAATAAAGCTTTTCAAGCCTGTCTGGCCACGTGAACAAGTCTTAAAATAAATATTGTGAGTTGTAAGTGGAACTGTGTCACTTGACACACAGGATAATTAGGGGCTGTGTACATATCTGTGTGGTAAAGCAGCTGAGTTAAAATTGTATCTAAAGATTTTGATATTTTTGAACTGCATCACTGTGCAGTTATCAGTGTCATGGTAATGATTTTGTTGCTGAAATTTTTCTGTAATTATTACAAAAAAAGCTCTAACTGATCTTCAGTTTTTATTTGCTGACCTTTCACTTTCCTAGTAAAGGTGCAGATCACTACACTGAGACTTTAAGCCACTTGCCAGCAAGTTCTCAGTGGTCACCCTTGGACCCTCAGGGATTGAGAAGGAAACTTGAAACCAAAGCCGAAAATCATCAGGTTAGGAAATCTGTTGCTAGTACATAAACATTTTATTTTCATTCGTACATATACAGCAGTAACTTTGGTGAAAAGCATTTAGTGTCTGTGCTGTCTGCAGAGACCATTTTTGGTGCCAGAGTTGGGTTTGTATGTTGTACCAATTCCTGCAAGGCTGCACAGTCGTGTTTGCACTGAAGTGATGCCTGTCAGCATGAGATTGTGAGTTACCTGAATTTTCCTTTTTTCGTGTTCTGAAAGACATCTAGGGTAACAACAGGAGTGTGGTTGTCTCCTTAGCTTGTCTTACCTCCAGCAGACAGTGGCTTCCCTCTCCTGTTTGCATGCAAACACACTGGTGAGTCAGAGAGCTCCTGGAGACAGGGAGGTGTTTCAGCCATCCCCTTGTAATACCTTCACTCACGTCCTCATTGGGGATAAAGAAAAGAACAAAACCTTTTCAAATGAAGACAATACAAACATAATAAATGGCAGGGAGGGTTCATCTCCCTCATGACTCAATCCTTCTCAAACAACATTATTATTGACTGGCCTATTGGTTGCCAAAAAGGAAAATCAATTGTACTAGGAGTAGTTGCTGGGCCACAGATCATGGTACTAACCCAGCAGAGACAGGTTGATTTTTATCAACTATCCAAAGACTAATTCCCACCATTAGCTAAAAATGAAGTAGAAATTATGGATATGTCGAAGATTGCTAAGATTAGTGGTCTGTTGGGTTTGTTTTATTTGTGTTGGTTTTCTGTTTTCCTGCCTGACTCTTAAAAGGATTGTGTCTGTGTAGGATAAAAAGAAGCAAGGAAAAGTGAGGCCTGCTTGCCTGCCTGGTTTTTTGGTTTTTTTTCTTTTCAGCACTGTTCATTTGGATTTCAGAGCAAGAATACAAACTGCTTTGGTCTCTACATGGGCCTTGAGTTGGAGGCATTGCATAGACATTTAAAAATTAAGCTGGTCTCAGGAAACTTGTCCCTTCCCTGCTTCCTGCACTGAATGTACATCATACCCTCATGTTTCTGTATTTATAGGGAGATGAGGAATTTGATGTTGGCATCGTGACTGTTCTGAGGACCAAAGGCACAGGGTGTATCTACAGAGCTTGCCCCCTCTGGGTGTGTGTCCATGCAGCCCACTGCCCTTGCTGGGAGCTGATGGGTGCAAACACACTTCTGGGTAGGATTCCAACTGCCAAAACACTCTGCTGCTGTCACCATTCTCCAAACCTGGCTGAGATCAGAAAGGAAAACGTCTGAGGCTTGTGCCCTTGCAGTTAATGTCCCTAGCATCAATTTCCCCCTGAATATACTAAAAGCCTGGCTCATCAAGCCAGGAGGGGCCCTGTCCTGGAGCTGATACTGCTGCAGGGGGTTTGGCATAGTTACACTCACAGCTAGCAAAGGATGTGGCAGGTACTGCTGAACTGACGGTTGCTGTGGTAGGGATGTGCAGTGGCAAATGAAAAACAAAACGAGAGCAGATTTATCAACCACAATAATGCCCTTCCCTTAACCATCCCATGTCCCAGTCCCTCTCTCAGTGTGTCCCTAGTCAGCTTTGTCAAGCAGATCTCCAAAGACTCTGCAGACTCATACCCCTTCAGTCTTGACACTGTTGCCAGTGGGTGTGAAAGCCATTAGCCAAGAGAAAGGAGAGATCTGCTTAGTGACAGAGGGTAGCATTCTACATTAAGGCATTGACATGGTGCCAGTCACACAGTTATTACAAGTGGCACAGCTCCATGTCTCTCCTGCAGGTCTCTCTGTGGAATGTAGATTGGCAGCAGGTTGAATGTTAAATGGTCACCACTCAGCAGATGCTGATTTTACCTACTGGGAGAAAAGTCCCTTTCAGCAGAAACATTTGCAGCTCTAAATATATGCTGGGAAAGACAGAGATTTATCCCTGGTTTGCTCCTCAGCTTCTGCAGACACCTCAAGCCACATCAACACAAACCATAGGTTGTACAGATGAGACGTTCCCTTCTGCTTGTGCAGGCTGGGCTTTTTTTGCATTGTTTCTTCCTGTCTTCCAGCTTGACATGTACAGTCTTTGTTTCTTCTGCTCCCTGTAGACACATGAATCATTGCTTCATGGCTGGTGCAGCAAAGCAGTTGGCACCCTTGCTCAGGCAGTTTGCATGCAGCATTGCCTGCAAAGCAGGCTCACCAGCCCAGAACTGCTGCAGGCTCCTGTATTGTGCAAAACCAGTGTTTGAAAAGTGAAATCCAAGAGCTGGTCCTGAAAAAACTAGCAGTGGTCTCTACTGCTTTACCCTCCAAGTCTAAAGCTGCTTTCAGGGTAAGCAGAAAACAGGGTTTAAAGCTGGGACCAAGGACACATTTTAGTGGTTTGCTGTGAGATTGTGTGGCTTGTGGGCATCACCTGGTACTGAGGGCTGTGCTGTGCAGAGGGAGGAGCTTTCCATGGCCACTGCTAGTGCAGGAATATAGTCTGGCAGAAGACACATAGTCTTAGCTCAGAGAGTGTGACCATCCTCTGTATCAGGGAGCCTTGTGCCTGATTCCATGCCTGAGCAGCACAGCTATTTTGTGTTACAATCTGCCAATGCTCACAGTAGACAGAAGCCAGCAGCAGCAGTGAGTTTTGAGGTCAGTGCAGGTGGCACCATGGTGCTCTCATGTGTTCTGTTGCAGAGGAGAAACAGGTGTCATACTCCTTACTGTCTTCATATGTCCTTGCAGGGGCAGGAAAGAGCCTTACCTCCCTGTGAGGACGTGGGATGGTCCCATGCCCCTTGGTCTCAGGGTCATCTTTGAAATCAGGATGTGTTAGAACACCTGTAATTCCTGAAGGCATTGTTGGAAATGCTTTATCCCTCATTAAGGTGTTGGTTAACTGCGCAAACAGGATGCCACTGGCAGCCAAGCTGGTTCTTCAGGTGAACACATCACCATAGGAATGGTCTCTAATCACCCTAGGAATGGTCTCTAGCCTTGCTTCACTTCCTATAGCCTTGGTGTCACGTCTCCCTGCCAGAGGAACCACCTCTGCCAAGCAAGCAGCTTCTCTTTGCTCAGGAGAGATGGTTCCTAGAACATCCCTTATTTTTTGCATTCAGCATCTTGAAAAAGCTTTCTGTGTTTTGAAGGAGTTAAATTCTGCCACTCACCTCCTCCCTGAGGACTTTTCAATTTGAGAAAGACTGGCTTTACTTTCCAAATGGAATTTTGTATTCATCTGTTGTTGGCAGTTGTCTCTTCCAGTTTGCTCTAAAACACAAAGCTAAATAAACCCACATTCAACAAAACCCAACAAAAAAACAGTTCCAAGTGCATCTTTGGGGCATCTTGAATTTTCAGTCTTTGGTTTTTCTGAATAAGATTGTTCTGAAGCTTTAGGTGTCAGGGCAATAACTCTGCTGATTTTGTTTAGATTTTGATGAAGATTTTTTATGATCGTAGCTGTCTCTTGGCTCCAATGATTTGCAAGTGGCAAAACAGCACTGAAAATGTCAAAGCTAATTTAGGAGGTTCTTGTCTCTCAACTTATACATGTTACTTCTGCATCCATGAGAGCAGTGTCAGTACAGGAGACTTGCTAGCTCAGTGTTGTGTCTCCAGCGACAGGGAAGAGTGAATGCTTGTGGGACACAGTAGGGTAAGCATACAGTGATAATTTCATATATTTTTCCAGAATCTGTGGCTTGGAGGCTTCCTAAACCATTGGTATTATCTTTGTGCTCCTGGATTTTTCTTTGATAAATTTCTCTCATCCCTCTTTGGATTCCCAACCTTTAATGCCAGTGGGAGTTGTGTAGTTTAACTGTGCATTTGCTTTGCAGTTGCCACAATCATTTCATGTGAGAGACCATCGTTCTTGTGTAATGAGAAACTGTAATTGTTCCCCCAGTTACCTTCCCTGTCCTGCTTTTGACTTTATTGGCCTCCTTGATTCCCCTTGATGACTTCTTTTTCAGACTGAGGAGTTTTATCTATTTAATCCTACCCCATTTGGATGCTGCTTGGTAAGTGCTGCTTGGTAAGTTTGCTCCTTGTCATTCTTTGAGTCATTCCTAGTTCTTCCTTATTTCCTTTCAGATGAAAGGAGCAGCACTTCTCACAGTGCCCAAGCTGTAAGCAGAATAGGAGGTTATATGAAGGAATATAATGACATTTTCTTATTTCCTCTTTTTTTTTTTCCTCAAGAGCATCCTTGTTGTTGGCCTTTTATTAACTACCTTTGAATACTGAGCTGGAGTTACAGAGCCGTGTATAGCAACTCATGGTCTGTTTCCATAGAGGTGACAGCTAGTTGGAAGCCCATTACTGTGGATTTAGACTGAAGATTGTTTTTCCACATGTGCCTTACTTGGTGTTTATTAGCACGGAATTGCATCTGCAGTTCTTTCACCCTGTCACTCTGAAATCCTTTTGTAGCGTTTTACAGGCAGCTTTGGGTTTAAAGGACTTGGATGCTTCACTCTCAACCTGCTTCCCTGTTCACTTGTGTAGGTTGAACAACCCAAGTCTTGCACAGATCCCTCAGAACTCCAGCGATCATGACAGTTGTGCAAGCTGGTTGTTTATTCCTGTTTAATCTCTACTTTTGTAATCAGTTCTCTAGCAATGCAAAGACCTTCCCTCTTGCTCTATGACAGCATCACTTAATAGCCTTTGGTGAGAGGGTGTGTTCAAAAGCTTTTGGAAATCCATGTGAATAGGCATCCCTGCTGGTGTGGGATAGCAGAAGACTTGGTGGTGCTCACCTCCATAGGAAAGCTAAGCCTGGTGCCATCCTCCCTATGGCTGTTGCAGAAAAACTACTAAGTTGCTCTCTTTTGCAACAGAACAAGTGAGTCCTGTCATGGGTTTACTTGTTACCCTTCTATTTTATCAGGCAGTCCAATTGACAGTCCCAACTTAGACATTCCACATTGAAATGGGTCTTCCAGCCTCATACTCAGCTGTGCTGGAATAAAGGTTTCTTACAAAGCTAAGGGCTGAATTTACGTGAAGGTGTGTTGAAGTTGTCTATGGCATTTGTTCTCGGGTTAGGAGTTGTCTAAGTGCAAGCTGGGTACCAGTATTGGAGGAGTTGGTAAGCTTCCATCATCTAAATCCCTTTCTGCTGTTCCAGCCAATTAAACATTAAAATGAGCATGACAAATAAGTGCTCGTTTATGGGTCAATAACTCTCTAGTGTGGCTGTGACATGGCTGGCCGAGACAATCCGTTTCAGTACAGGCCTGGGCAACCCAACATCTGAGGGTATGTAATTGCTTTTA
>NW_008651857.1:51600-51929 GCF_000695815.1 Acanthisitta chloris
CTGACTCACTAGTTCAGAAACTTCCCCTTGCCAATCAAATTCCTTTGGTATTCAACCCATTTTAGGCTCATTCCAAAGGCATTATTGTGATGGCAGAAGACATCCTGATGGATGTATGCACTTTCTCCAGTGTTGGATGCTACCTTCGTGAAGACCACTGGTTTTGCCCAGCAGCCAATAAACTTTCTGTACAGTGAGCCCTCAGTGCACATCTTATGGCAACAGACAGGCTTGGCTTGTCCCTCTCCTTCCCTTCCCCCTCCCCTATTATATATATTTTTTTTCTCAGCACTATTAGATTATTAAATGCTTAATGACTATTCCATTCC
>NW_008651857.1:51959-60030 GCF_000695815.1 Acanthisitta chloris
GCAGTAATAAAACTTTGTAACAGCAAAGCGTGTGTCTGGTTCCTTTATAGGAAGGGCACATTTGGGGAGCTGAAGTAATGGGGGATAAAACTCAATTAATGAATAGAAATAAAAAGAAGTAAATGAGGTAATCAAACTCAGAGAAATTAGTATTGGCAGGTCCTGAATGATGCTCTTGGATGAACAATCTTTCAAAATCCATCCTTGTATGCTGCTGCCGTCTCTTTATTTATTATTAAAATAACATGATCCATGAGGCGCTCGGGGTGACTCCCAGCCTAGCTAATTCTAATTAATCCAGTCAGGGAGAGCAGCAGGGTAAGTGGAGCAGTCTATCGGATTGAAATTCATAACTTAATTGAGGTCAAAGTCCCGGGTTGGGAGAACAAAAGTCTTTCGCTGGGACCAGGCAGATCAATAGCAATAAATATCTGGCTTGGATGCAAGTAGCTTATAGTGACGGATTATCTGACACTGGCCAGAGGTCTTGGTCTTGTTCAGGGCAAAGTCCTGTGGCATGTACAGTGGAGGGTGACTTTTGCCAGTGTTCCCTCCAAAACCCTAAAGAACCCATAAAGGGCTCATGGGAGCCACAGGAGAAGGTTGTCCATGAAGAAGTCCACGTGAGTTATGCTGAAATTTGGATTTGGTTTCTCAAGGTACAGGTGTCTCATTGGTAGTACAAGGGCAAGTGCCACATTAGTGCTGATGGAGGCTGGAAGAAGTTGCTCAGGCTTACAGGAACTTGGAGCTAAATCACAGCTTGTCCGGAGAAAGACCTTTAGGATCGGGGGAAGCTGAGCAGTAGATTGATGGGCTTTATGCCAAGTCTGTATTTATAATGTGTTTACATAAGAGGAGAGAGGAAGGTTGGAAGAGGGAAGTGTAAATAATCATTACGGTGGGTTTGTACTGTGAGAGAAACCAGCAGAGGCAGATGTGGTGTTGCCTGTTCATCAGAAAAGCAGCCAGTGTGTCTGCTCTGACCTCCAAAATGTTCTGCTCCAAGGGGTTTGCATGTGCTAACAGTGGTTGATTGCCCAAGCACTTGCCCAAGCACAGTATGACTTTGGGTGTTGACTGCAATGCTGATCCCCAAACTCCTGAGCTGGGGAAGAAGCATGAGGTCCTGGCCTGGATCTGTGGCATTGCATTGTGCACACAACCTTCCCTGGGATTGGATACTGAAATTTTCATCAATACCAGAAACTGAAGAAGCTTCTCTGAACTTCTGAGCAAGTAGGTACTTCAGCTGGAGTTCAGTATTAAAATGCAATCTTCACCCAGCCTGTTATTAATGCTGTGTTTATGCAGATTTGACTGTTCTGCTCGTATCCTCTTTGCAGAGGACAAATACTGCTGTGGTCAGCATTCGATACATCCCTGATGGATGTTGTTCTGCCAATGCACTTCTACACAGCTTGGAAGAGAGATGGAAACCGCAGCTTGGACGCAGCCAGTGACTTAGCTTGACACACCTGCTCCTCCCATTAACACTGCATGAGTCTGAAGCATCTGTTCGTGTCCAGCTTGCCAAAAATGTTCAAAATATGTCTTTGGCTCCTCAGTTCAGGTTTAGAGGTCTAGAGCAAACTCCTTGGCTGGTCAGGTGTCAGGTTTTAACGTATTGAGCAAGTGTTGTTGGTATTTCTGTATGTATAAATGGTACTTCTGGACTCTCATATTCTTTTGAAACTGCCTCTGCAAAACACCTCTTGTTTTCCACTGCAGGACATTGGCTTTGTGTGGACAGAATGCAGTGAACCAGGCAGCTGTTCAGTACATACATATGTGTGTGTGTATATATACATATATATATATATATATACACACACACTTGATATCACTGTATACTATTTTCTATTCTGCTATATACTACTTTCCTCTTTCACGTCCCATCCATGGCACAACCTCAACCTCCTCATTTTAAGTTGGTGGCTTCACTCTCCATGTTTCTGGTGTGTTGTTTGTGCACTCCTGCTTCATCCCAGCTTGGACAGAAACACAACACAGTTCCCGAGGCTGTTAAACACTGCAAACAAAACTGCTTGGCGACTGTCTTCAGGCTTGAGTGATTTATTTTGTTATACATAAAACCAACAGAAAAATCCCAGTGCTGAACAATTCACCACTTAACAGGAAGATGTGAGCAACACGTGTCCTGAATGTACAGAGCTTTAAGATGGATATTTCTCTATAGTTTGAGTTATGGCTCTGTTAAGGCTTAGGAGAAAAAAAATCAAAATGTGAATATTATCAGCTTTTCATAGAGCCACACCTGTATGCAGACCTGCTGTTTGAAATCTTCAGAACCAGAGGTTGATGTCTTTCAAGTGCTTTGGCTAAACTTCAGGCTTCCCCACCTGGGAGTGGTGGTAGGCTAGTTTTACTTATTAGTGAGAGAATTTGGGTTATTTTTTCATCTGAGAGAAATAACAGGATCTGTCTGTTCAGAGCTGTGTGTCCACAGTTATATGTGCTATTAAAAAACATAGCAGTAGATGCCCAGATCTGTAGAATCCCTGTGGATTCAGTGAGGAAATTCCCTTTATGGCTCTTTTCAGAGTCTAGTCCAGGTTTCTAATTCTCCAGTTTTGCTACAGGATCCTGGCGTGACCTTGAACAAGTCACTTGATTTCTCTCTGCCGTGGTTTCCCATTTGGGAAATGGTGGGGCAAATAATCGTTTTTTATCTCATGGATGTAACAAGATTATAAAAATATGGTACTTCTAAGAACCTTAGAAAACTGATGAAATGAAATTAAACAGATCTCGCAGTCTGGATAAAATGAGATGAAACAAGCATGAAACTATTAGTGAAAGAAATGTTTCTTTATCTTCTACAAATAAAAATGCAAAGTGATTAAGTGGGTCTTTTCTAGCTATTAGCAATAGCAGCTCTAGCCAGCTGACTTCTGCCACCTTTGTAAATTAATTTGCAGGGTACAGTCCTGAATTTAGTATGCTCACAATAAATACCCCTAAAACTGTTGTCACCTCCTCTGATGCACGATGTTACTGCCACGATGGTATTGCAGTTACTTGCCCTGCAGATAAAAAGTGGCTGCTCTCAATGAAATGCTCTAACACAATGGTTTGCAAATTTCTTTTAATTGATTCTCCCCCCATGATATTTCCTACCTTTACTGTACATTCAGCAGTATTTTTGTGAGGCAGGGAAAAGGAATGGGAATAGCATTAAAGGTTATTCTTATCAGGGACTGGTTTGGAAGGGCACAGACTCAAGCTCTGCCAGGGGAGGTTTAGGTTGGATATTAGGAAGAGATTTTTTACAGAAAGAGTGATCAGATATTGGAATGCTCTGCCCAGGGAGGTGGTGGATTCACCATCCCTGGAGGTTTTCAAGCTGAGACTGGATGTGGCACTTAGTGCCATGTCTAGTAACGACGGTAGGGTTGGACTCGATCTTTGAGGACTCTTCCAGCCAGGTTGATTCTATGATTCTATGGAGGTTCATAGGATTTCCATGCCCTGGGCAGCTGTGGCTGTGCAGCAGAGCCACTGAGAGGGGTGTCACAGGGATGGAGATGGCCATACCTCCATGCATCTCCATCCTGGAGCAAACCCCACCTGTCCCTGCTGCTGGCAGTGAGGCTGAGCACAGTTAGTGATGAGCTTTGTGTGTGTGTTAGGTGCTGGACAAGAGGAGGAGAGCCCCAGCTCTATCCATGGACATTTTCCTTCTCTGGCTTGGTGATCCAATGAGGAATGTCTCCCTTTCAGCATGGCACTCAAAGCAAGGTGGTGATGAATGAACAAAACAGTAAGGAAGGAGTTTGGACTGGTTGACTTTCTCCCACACAGAAGGAAGACAAGTATTTAAGAAAGTAATAGGCTGGAATGTGCTGCAGAGAAACCTTGACATGTGCTTGGACTGAGCCAGAGACCAGGTTATCTGTGTTCAGGAAATCTCCATTTACTCTTTTTGTCTTTTTTAAACTTGAGTTTTAATGATGTTCAGACTGTGCAGATGAGATCTAAGACAGAAGCCAGGCCTAGCAAAGCTGCCTGGTTCTCTTCTCTGTGGTGCCTTTTCCCTGCTGCTATTGTCAGGGTATTTTCCAGCAGTGCTCACAGGTTACATGGCAATTTGGCTTCTGAAGTGGTATGAAATTAAGCATTACACTTTGAATTCCAGTGGTCATACTCAGAAGAGATTTGTAAAGTTATAGCTCAACAATTACTAATGATCAATTTTTCACAGCTTAATGACCGAGTACTTGTTTTGGGGATGATGGGAAGTGATCGCATACACCCTTAACTCCAGTGCTAATTGCAGAGTAAAAGAGGTTAATTTAAACCATGAAGGCAGTTTTGATGTGGATCTTTCACAGCAGCAGGAAAACCTAGAGCTATGTTGACTTTAAATCGTTCATTTGACTTCTTAGATAGAAAAGCTAAGTGTGAATGTGGTCAGTTTGCACTCGTCAGCTGGTGAGAAACAACTTGCTAAGCCAAATCACTTGGGATAAACCACAATGTAAAGATTATAAATGTGTACCAAGTCAAAAGTGGAAGATGATATAAACTAGACATTTAGACCTAGTTTAAATCATTGGGGTTTTTTCTCTTTTTGCCTGTAAGCTCAAGTATTCCTCTTGTGCCCATGTAAATTATAATATGAAAAAGCTCTCTGAATTTACCTAAGAATAACTACAAAGTCACAGGGAAAGTGTTATGTTTGGTTTTGCCTGGGGAGAAGTAAAGTACAACTTGAGTAGAAAAGAAAATCTTTTCAAGGTTTTAAAACATTTACTACTTTTCACTGCTCTGCCCAGTTCTCTCCTTAGATGCATGTGAGCAGTGAATGTGGCTGCAGTGCCTTTCCAGGCACCAAGCAAGGCAGACCTCTAAACTAGCACACAGGTAATGGCAGGTTTAATTTTGCCCTCAGCTATTTCACCTCATTCTGTCTGTTGTAGATAGTAGAAATGTCAGTCAAGGCATCAAGCAAGAGCAAAGACCATCCCTATCCCAAAGAGATCATCTTGGCATCAGGTGCAGTGCAACAGGTAGTGCAAATGGAAAGGCTGAGTGAATGGAAATAAGGGAACAAAACAGAGATCAGCAGAAAAATGGTATTCTTGGCTCCTGGCTCTCCCAAGCAGTTCCAGGCAGAGTGGTGACACAGAGGGTCATGGCAGAATTTAAAGGATGGTAAGGTGTCATTACTGAGGACTTCTGACAAAGGATAAGCACATGAATTCCCCACTAAAGTCAATTGGACTTTCATTGGCTCTGTATCTTAGGGCTGAATGTGTCCCTTGCTGTGACCAGTTAAAAAAAACAACCTGCAAGTGCTGAATTTTATCAAGTCCATGGGGAGAAAAATCAGCGATGGGGAGAAAAATCAGCGATGGGGAAGAAATGGGTGGCTTTTCATAGAGGAGAAAGGGAAAATTGCTTCATTTGCATAGGAATGTATCCCAGCTGTACCCCATGCAGAAAGTCTTTCCTCCTGGGATAGGGTGGTTTGAAAATACAATCATCCAGCAGACACTGGCACTGCATTTCTGGATGGATGATGCTTTCAGCCTCGTGCTCAGCTGCAGAAAACACCTGGTAGGGTGCTGGTCTCCAGGATATCATCTTCCACTTAAACATAGGAGTTTCCTCTTTCTAAATAGAGAATATCTGAGCAGTATTCTCCAACTGGGGAATTGTCTATCTTGATTTTCCAACCACAGTCTATCTTGTTTGACTTGGCTGCTTGTTAGCTTCTATGGTAGCATCTCCTGCGTCATCAGATAGCATGTAGACATCCAGCTTGGTGCTTTTCAATCATCATTTGATCCTAGAGACACTTGGTTTGTAGCTGGTGCTCTGCTCCAGTGGGTCAGCTGTGTATCCTGTGGATCTGTAGTTGTAGCTAGTCACAGATGGTCCGAGAGATCAGAAATACAAGATTATATTGGGGGTGTCTGGTGTCCTTCTAGCAACACTCCTCATTTCTCAAACACAAGCAGATTAGTGTTGGCTTTCTGTGTGTTAGGCAGGAAAGATTGCTGCAGCTCTGGAGAAGTAACAAGGCAGGAAAAGGAGGAAGGTTTTGCCGTGTTTTGTTGGCTAAATAAACCCTCTTGAAAAGGAGAGTTCTTGTTGCTGCCAAAAACTTTACATCCTACTCTAACCCTAAGGAGTTATTAAGATGCAGTGTCTTTGGCCAGGCGTGGTTTTTCCCGTTGTCTTTCATTCCAGCAAGATCCTTTTTGCTTCTTCTCTTTTCAAAATACCCAACCAGTTTTCACCTCCATTTCTCTCAGGTGTCCCTTAGCTCCTAGGCAGCTAAGCCACAGGTCTACAAAACGTTAAGTGTCCTCTCTTTGATACCATCCAGGAAAAAGAGACAACTGCAGTAAATATCTTCAGCACTGAGGGTTCTGTTCTACTGCTGCAAGAAAAAAAAAATTCCTAAGCAGTGTTTTAACATAAGATTCAGCAGGTTTCAAAGAGGCATCAGTTAAAGCTGCCTGCTCAGTGAGAGCCAACAAGTGGATCTTTCAGATGTCTGAGTGTTCCCTAGGGGTTCACATTATTAATATCTGCCTTATGACAAGGTGGCTGTGCTGATGCCAGGCTTTTTTTCCCAGCCAGCATGATTAATTTTTCTTTCCTTTCTTAATATCTCTGAGCCAGATGCTTCTAAATGTCCTCACAGGGGTGTATTGCTGTTCTTAGCTGCTCCTCCTTTCCACCCCCCCACCCCTTTCCAACTAATTCACATAATGGCTCCGGAGATGCGTTTTGTAGCGTCACAGAAAGCAAAACTTTGAAAGCCTCCTGAGGTGATGGACTTGACATGTGCAAATCTGGCCCCCAGCATTCCTGGTGGGTTGGAAAGCTTCGTGCCAGGTAGTCTGTCAATAACATTCCCCCTTTCAGTGTGTGCTTATTTGCCTAGCACTTTACAAATTATATCCACGCAGAACTGCTGAAACGCAAGTATTGCTGTTGGGGAGAATGGCAGAGGGTGGTGCGCTGACGTTTTGGAGGAAGGAAGTTTTGGCTGAGGAGAAGGAGGAGCACTTGTGTTATTTATGGAAAGTGCAGTGGATCTTCAAGCACTGATTTATTTTAAAGGCTTCAAAACATTGTGGTACTAAAATGTTCTTTATTCTGCAGATGGAAATTAATTCTCCTTCACAGCTCTTGTTCCAAAGTGCACCTGCACAGGCTTGAGTGGTACCAGCTCAGGGAGGGAAGACCTTAGCAAGCTTGACAGCAAATGGCTTGTATTTAAGGTGTGCCTATTTTTGCCGTATCTATCCATCAGTTTCCTCCAGATAACAGATTTGTGGGTCTTCTGTTTCTGTCCTCAACTGTTTTCAGTCTCAGTGCATTCACCTGCATCTCAGGGGAATTTTCCTGGAGGAAGCAAAACCCAGAAAGGGAAGAATTAGTGGTAAATAAATTAGGATTTAGTTGCTTATTTTTGTATGTGTTAATACTGTCTGTGTGAGGTAGATCACTGGATTTAATGATGAAAGACCTAATTTAAGAAGCAGAGAAAATAGTGTTTCTTAATCTCTTACAAGGCAAGCTAAAATCTCCTTCCATCTATTATGTTCTACTGTATATTGTTTTGCAATTTAACAGTGAGAAAAGGTATAATATAAAGCAATGGATTTGCCAGTGCAAATAGAGCTGTAATTAGGGGAATCAAGCCTTTACTTTCAGTCTCTCTTTTTTTGTGGGAAGATGAGGATAGTAATAATATCCTTGGAGTAAGGATGCTCTTACAACAACCCTAAGAGCAGAGCAGGAAGACTCGTCCAGCATTCCTGTGTGTAACAGACAGCTGGCCATTTAGCCATGTATCAGGCAGCCTCAGACAGCCCTTTGGCCCACAGCAGCGTGGGAATTAAGTTAAAATTAACCTGAGTTTGGAAAACAACTAGCACCACTTTATTTGTCCATTTAATTGAATTATATGACGCTGTGTAAGTATGCTGACCCGCAGACGTAAATTGCTCCACCCTACCCATTTCCCTCCTTAATTCTTTCATGCTAATGGAGCTGATGGGGATGTTGACTGCACAGAGAGAGAGAG
>NW_008651857.1:60047-80239 GCF_000695815.1 Acanthisitta chloris
TCCAGCCTCGTACAAACCTTCCCCTTCGGTGAGACTCACGACTGTCACAGCTGCACTAACTGCACTGTGATCTTTGTTGCCATTAAGCTGATTATATCCACCGAAGGATTCATCCACCTAATCCCACAATGCTGCAATTGGTTGCTTTATATTTAAACACTATTTTTTATTTTTTTCCCCCTCAGAAATAAAAGTTACAGGGACCCACTTTGTGTTTGGTTGAAACAGGAAAATAGGATGTATTAACAGGCTCCACACATTAATGGATACACTCAGTTTGGGAAAGGTCTAGGCACACATTAGGACTCGGTAGCATCAGGTGTAATTTGGGGTGGATGTGCTGGGAAGGTGCTGTTTATCACTGTACCTTTGGCACTGCATCATTTTGTGGTTTGCCTGTGTGGCCACACCATCCAGGCAGCAGCTCTGCATCTCACAGCAACTGATGTGAGGGATTCTGACAGGTTGGATTGATTTAATTGATTCAATAATCAATTTAAATCTAGTTCTTGGTTATTTTTCTAAGGAAAGGTTGATTTTCATTGGTCAGGAGTCATTAAAATATGTTCATTTGCAGCTAAATATAACCTCTATAGTAAATTTAGTTCTTTGTTTGCTAATCAGATACACAATGTCTATCCATGTTTGCTTAATTATGTAGTTTAACCAGGTCTATTTGTATTCTTAATTTTTACATTTCAATCAGGCTAGAAAATAGCAAAGGAAACATTTATTCTCTGCTGGACTAAGAGCTGTTTTGTTTTCTCTTGTGCCTGAGTACATCGGAATGGAATTAGAATTTTCCTTTAAAAATTCTTTACAAGGAAATTTTCAAATGCTTCTCAAAAAAATAAACTCACATCCTAACTATGATGGGTTTGATTTTGGAGAGGAAAACTAAATAGAATTTTCTTTGTATTTATGGATAACATACTACTTAAAGGAAACAATGTCTGTCACATTCAGAGAGTCAACTTCCCTCCTCAAGTTTTGTTAACAAAATCAAGGATTTTAGGAGTAAAAGGAAGCAGGAACTGGAGAAAGATAAGAACCAAAGATAGGTTTTAATTCTGTCCTGAAGCATTCAGTGTTTAATGAAGTTTCCTCCTCTTTTCTCATGCTGTCTGTTGTCTACTCTGAGACTTTGGTCTGGACTTTGGCTGCCTAAGCAGGACATTTCCCATGTTCCAGGCCAACGGAGAGTGGAAAGAACACACCGTGCGTTCTGCGACATAAATTATAGAGAAGTGTGCCCAAAGCCTTGCCATGACTTCCCTGCAGGGTTCTGCAGGATTCTTTGACTCTCCTGTCTTCCAAAAGCTATTCTGTCAGATTTGGTGTGGTTATCACTCAAACACTTTCACTTTTTACAGTTCTCCCACGCTACAGGCATGGCCATCATATTGTGCAGGTTTGGGCTGAAGTGGAGTTAACTTTCTTCACAGAGGCTAGTATGGGGCTGTGTTTGGGATTTGTGCAGAGCACAGGGTTGATAATGCAGAGATGGTTTTGTTATTGCTGAGCAGAGCTCACATAGAGCCAAGGTCTTTTCTACTTTCCGTACTGCCACTCTGGCAAGGAAGTTGGGGGTGTATGGGAGCTTGGGAGGAGACACAGCTGAGACAGGTGACCCAAACTGACCAAAGGGATATTCCATACCATAGGACATCATGCTCAGTATATAAGGTGGGAGGAAGAAGGAGGAAGGGGGAACATCTGGAGTGATGGCGTTTGTCTTCCCAAGGAACCGTTACACGTGATGGGCCCTGCTCTCCTGGAGATGGCTGAACACCTCCTGTCTGTGGGAAGCAGTGAATTAATTGCTTGTTTTGCTTTGCTTGTGTGTGCAGCTTTTGCTTTCTCTATTAAACTGTCTTTATCTCACCCCATGAGCTTTTCTAGCTTTTACCCTTCTGATTCGCTCCCCCATCCTGCTGGTGGGGCAGTGTGTGAGCAGCTGTGTGCTTCTTGGTTGCTAACTGGGGTTAAACCACAACACATATACAAAGCATGTGGTCAGTCTTTCCATTTCCTCAGGAGTTTAAAGCTAGATCTGTTGTCTCATACATAATTTTTAGCCATTTTTATCCAAAGCTGGTCTAATAGCTCAAAAGAATGGTTAGAGAATTACTTACCTGCTCAGTAGTTTGACTTGCTGTAGAAAGTAGGTATCAGATGTGTGCTGCATCCTTGTTCACTGACCTGCAGGGATTTTATGGAATTGTATTCTCTTGGGCCATCCCTTAGGTTGCTCTAACTTCAGATATATTAGGGAAGTATATTTTGTTTTAGAAAAAAAGCACTGAATTTCACTGTACCTAAGCAGTGGTTATAAGCAACATTCTTTGGTTTCATAGGAGTTTCTGAAATAGAATTGTTTCACAATTCCAAGTAGAACTTCTCATATAAATTTTTAGGTCCCATTAAAACTGGTGGAACAAATGATATTAATTCCTGTTGGATTTTTGGCTTTAACACTTAATTGTTTTATTGACCAAGATGTGTAAAGCTGCCTGCAAGTGGTGTTCAGTAGAAGAAGACTGAGGTTTATTTTAACCATGCAGAAGGCAGATGCCAGCCCTGTTGTGGTGGGTCTCCAGAGCAGCTGGGAGAGTCTCAGTTCTCAGCTGATGGTTTTCAGCCTCAGCGTTTTCTTCCCTTGTTACTAAATGAAGGCAAGATTCTCACTACATGTGAGCTTAGGTGAAGACAGATCTTATGGGAAGTGGGATCTCTAGTGTGGAAAAGGACATAATGTCCTGATAGTCACTGTGTAGCTTTGGGAGCTCAGCATCCTGCAACTAATCCTGGCTGTGGGCTGTGTACCTCGTTTGACCTTGAGCAAGTCAGACAGTGGGGTGTTCTGTGTGTCTCAGTCTCTGTAACTAACATGGGAATACTATGTGCATATATCCCTGGGTCTGGCCTAGATTAATAAATCAATATTTGTAAAGTAAGGCTTGATAAATGCTAACTGTATTAACACGTGTACTTGAACCTTGCGCGGAACTTTGGGGACGCGCCTGCATTTCTGCTCTGAGAGTGGATAGGGTACGTGGGGGCCCTGGGCAGGGTGGTCAGCAGCCAGCCAGACAGGTTTGGGTCATTTTCTTCCTCCCAAGGGACTGCCTGTAGCACATATCTGCAAGAAGGTCTTGAATACAACTTTTCCACTTAACATGCTCCCCCATCACCCACTGTCAGCAATGAGATTAAATTCTGTGCGACTGCAGAGGACGTTGCATGATTAAAATCCTCTTTTAGAAATTAATATGTACCAAGGCTCCACAGTACTGTGCCTCCTCTCGGAGAAGGGTATTGTCTCCTGAGCACTCAAGGTGTGAAAAGCCACCCAGTGAAGCTGTCTATCTTTGAATTTTATGCTGTTGCACAGTTGCTTCGATGACAGCTGCAACTGCATTAAAAATCATAGGGACTTGGGGACTTCTCTTTTCACAGGGTCACAGAGACGTGGAATAAGTTTTGCAGAACAGTTAATAGAATACCAAAAGGAGTGTGGGAACAAGAAGTCCTGCTTAAAGGACTTCAAGTTCTGTAGAAAAAGCTTTGTCTTAGAAAAGATTTCCTGAGGGGGAAGGATGGTCAAAGTTGACATTCACCCTTGGGAATCATCTGTCATAACTGGATGTTCTGGAAAAAAAACAACCAAAACTTTGTCCCTAGTCATTGTCCAGCTTTTCCTTACCTTGCTGCCTGTATCAGCCCAGAGAAATAGAGTAATCAGTGCATTTACATGTCCAAATTCAGTCTTCATTAGGCATCAGACATTGATGCAGCTCACAGAAGGGCTCAGCTCTTGGTAGATACGCTTAGGTATGCAGGGCCAGTGCATCCAGTACAAACTGAGCCTCTTGAGCCATCATTTCCAGTCTGCTTTAGGTGCTGGGAGGCTTTGTGGCATGACCAGGAGGTGCAGTAGGGTGAGTTATCCTGGATGGAAGGATGGTTTTCTGGAGGAGCTTTTCTGGAAGCAGCTGAGAGTTGAATATCTGTGTTTGACATGGCTAGCAGGCTTCCTGTTGCTCCGAGGAGGGCTGCAGTAGAAGTGGCTGGTTCTGCTGAGAGGTCTCCCTTTCCACTGACATCCTTGGTAGCTGCAGCACAAAGCAGCTAATATTAGGCAGTCCCAGAGGTGTTCCCAGTTAATAGACACATACAATCTGATTCCTGCCAATTTAAAGCCTGTTGTGCTCTGCAGGTGGTCTGGATCTCTGTCTAAGGCTTCAGGTCTTATTGGTAAGTGCTTTGCTGGTGTGAATTTTCCACCAAAAAGTGTTGAGAAAGTGTTGATGTTGCCAGCTCACCCTGTGGGGCTGGTGTTCCCCGAGTTCTGCACCTGCAGGGACACCCTGTGGAAAGGGGTTTGCCCTACCAGGGTCTCTGGCTTCTCATTGAAAGCTCTCTTATCCCAGCCCTTGCCAGCTGGGATAGGAAGGGAAAATAGCAACTGTGCCATTTTTAACAGCAATTAGTATTTTGCTTTAAAGCTGGCTTAGTGGAGACTGAAAAGACATTCTCAGGCTTGTTCAGGGTTCCTTCAGCTGCAGGAGATTGTTTTAAGTCACTGTTAGCAGATGGAAATCAGTGAGGAGGATGTTGATCTATTCCTCTTTATCATTCTTTTACAGTACATAAAGAAAACTTTGAGACTGTTTGTTTATAAAGGAAGGGAGAGAATTAATCTTCTTTAAAGACAAGTTGTTTTTTATCTGTTAATTTTTTCAAGCATATATTTAGGAGTTCATAAAAATAGGTATGGCAGAGGGAAGAAATCTCATTTAGTGGGATGATTTTTCATTTGGGAGTGTGTAAAACTGGCTTCACTTGCTGTTACTGTTTACCTGGCATTTGAGTTTAAAATGCTGTTGTTAGAGCACTTCACACTGCCTTCAGACAGCAAGCACTTCCATTCCTGTTGCCAAGACTCTCTAAGAGGTTCTCCTGTGTAATCAGGTTTTACCAGGTTAGACTTTGCTGGCTTTTTCTTACCTAAAAGAAAAAAAAGGCAAGAGCTTTTGAAGAAGTCTTTAAAAAGCATAAAGGTTGCAAAAGCTTTTCTTCCCTCCATCAGTAAAAGAAGGATTTTTAAATATTGATCCTTTCCTGGACTGTTTTCCCTGCCAGCCTCCCATTGTGTTTGATTCTTCTTCTCCCTAAGTTGTACAGCAGACTCCAAAGGACTCCAGGGACATGGTTTCTTCAGATCCATTGTTGTAGTGTATTTTTGTGCTTCAGGCAACCTGGTCATGTCCCTCACTCTCTTAATTTTCTACAAGAGCACAGGCTGGGAAATGAGGAAAACCCTGAGTCCTTTTTCCAAGGCTGGGCCTGAAATGCCTGCTGGAAGGAAGCATTAATGTACTTCCATTTATTCCTCCAAAGTACTTACTCCCCATTTGTGTCTGATAGGATCTTTGGAATTAGATGCTATTCAGACATTTCATATGGTGGCTTTAAGGCATCTGTGTGTTTTTAGACTGTACTTTTTCATGTGCAGACAATGAAGTTGTTCTCAGGAGCTGCACCTGGTGCACAGGAGCTGCTCTCACCCCATCATTCTGTCCCTCTTGCCTTAACCCTTAGCTCCTGCTCTCCTGTCCTGCCTAAGCCTCGCTCAGACACACAGTCCTGCTCCAGCTGAATTCCCCTCCTTAGTTTGAGACACAGGTATAAGTGCCCTAGCTGGAAGACACATGACATGTTCCCCATTTTATAGCTGGGGAAACTGAGGCATAGGGTTTATCCCTTCTCTAGGGTAGAGCTGTGCTTTCCCTGTCTCCATAGGGAAGATGGGCTGGATCTAAGACTCTGAATAGGAATACTTTTGCCACAGGGACTGGATTATGTGGCAGACTGAATTTGTGCTTGCTGCTTCATGTTCTGAGTGTGCATTTCTGCTAAAACCTTTCCCTGGCTGCTGGCAGGCTCCTGGCTTCCAAGAGCTCAGGCCCGTTTTTCCTTCAGAAAACAGAGGATCTGGGGGAATTTGTAAGAACCCTAACTCAGAGAAGACACATGGTTTCCAAAACTGAATCTAGCTTTCCATGGCTTTTAGCAGAAGGGTTGATTTGGGTCAAAATTAATGCAAACACTCGGGTAGACCATTTAACGTTGAGTTTATGGAGCTGTTAAGGCAGCAGGATAATCCCTTTAGATTACCCGTGTAATTCCTAGTGAATATTTATTTTAAAGTGACTTCAGTGCCCTTAGTCATTAGCGAAGGTTAGTAATGCCTCTCACAGCTGCCAGGCTCAACACACAGCATTTGTCAATGGGAGCTTTTTCTCCTTTTGTTCCCTTTTTTTTCGAGGTTGGTTTGTTTTTTAACATTTCTCCAACTCTTGCCGGCTTAATCCCACAAACTCACCTCAAATCTCGGGGAAGCATCCGAGCTGCCTTTGCCGTGTTGACTTCCACTTGAGCAAGGCTAAGGAGGGTGCCTAATCCTGGGCTTTCCTCCTGCTGTCTGCGGAGGGTGTTGGGTACACAGGCTGTGGGGGAGGATGGAGTATGGGTTCAAGGACACGCTCCCGCTTTAATGTGCGCAGACATGCTCCCGCTCGCTCTCTGATTGGCAAGGTTAACTCAGAGAGGCTGCAGCTTTTTAAACTGATTTGATTAGACCCACTACTTTATCCCATTCCCTCCCCCACCACTTGGCCCACCACCTCCTGATCCTTTTAACACAGCCCTTGGTCCAATAACCAGCCAGTCTGATTTTATTTTTTTTTCTTCACCCCCTTTTTCCAATTTTCATGCTGAATTTTGACATTTTGTAAAATAGATTATGCAGCCCTACAGGGAAGATCAAGAGGCAGTGTCTTAGTCTCAGGGCTGTGTTTTATTGTGACTGGTTGAGAGGATGGGATGTGCCTCCTCTTCCTCACTCTCCTTAGCTCTATACCTTTCCCAGCTCTCGGTGTGAGTGTGTGAATTCAGGGATGTGAGGCTGAGGGCTCACATATCCCAGCTTGGACCTTCATTGCCTTCCAATTTCTCAACAAAACCAAGGCTGGGGAGAATGGCACAGCCAGCCCAAAATGACTTGGCCTCCCAGGTCCTCTTCTGCTGTGGTATGACGTGTTCACTCTCTGCAAAAAGAAACATGGATAGAGAATTTCTGTATCCTTTAGGAGCAAAATAATGTTATATTTTAGTGGCAAACATTACTGGTTGGGATTACTTTGGGAGATCAGATCACCCATAGCTTCCAGGCTGGATGACAAGTGGGATGGGCTCAGAGGAGCCATTAGAAGCTGTTTTGGCACTAGTGCCCTCAGCCTTTGGGCAGCAAGGGTGGAGTGGGCACCAGCCCAGCCTGTGGCTCTGTTGCCATCGTTAGCCGGTGTGCTTTTAGCACGTTGTGCACTGCCAGTTTGCAATCCTGGGCTCTGCCTCTGCGATGCAGCTTATGTTTGTCATACTAAATGTCCCAGGGGGATTTGAAGCCTTGTGTACATGAGCTCCTCTTGCCAAGTCTCTCTAGTCTTCCTATAAATAAGTAAACAAAGCCTATAAATTACAAGCTCTCTCAAAAACAGAGAGCCCCAACTCACAGAAGAAAATCACTGGAGAGTGACCAGTACTGCTGTATTTTTGGGAATCCCGGACCAGTCCAGGGGAAGCCACATCTCATCCCATTATCACTTGGCTTTTTGTTTCACCAGACCTGGTCTAAAGTGCTGTGGGCTAGTTGGGCAGCTCGGTGCTGGCAGGGATGAAATCCAGCGACCAGAACTGACCCTGTGGAGTCACCCTGGTGAAACAGCACAGAATATAGACAATCCCCTACATGCAATGTATTAAACCTTGACATACTGCATTACTTAAGAGGTCTCAGGGAAAATTAAAACCCTTTTGACTGGGTTTTGCAATGCAAGGAAAATTTTAGTGACATTTAAAAGGTTTCTCTTGTGTTCCTCTAATGGGATAAATAAAAAAAGGCTTGTTTTAGGCCAGCAAATGGGGGGACAATCCAATTTCCCTGATTCCATCAAGACACTCTTAAAGCATTAGCTTGTGCAGTTTTAAAAAAACCCACAACAGACTGACCCCTCTGCTTGATGGCTTTGAAAAGTGTCCTGATGTGGAGGTATTTATCCTACACCACATGCTTCATCGAGGCACTCCAGCAGTGCTCCTAAATATACTCCTTTGTCATTAAACTATTTAGGAGGACAGCATGCACAGGAGGAAACACAAACACCAGTGTATTATTTACTGCAGCCATCCACACTGGGGCTGTGCTCAGAGACTAACGCTCGATGACGTGCTCTTTAAATTTGGTACTTGGAAAGGAAAAGGGATGGCATTAACCAGGAGAATTTCTGATGAAACACTGAAACCTAAGCATGCCCTTAACTTTGTGTTTTTAAAGCATTGTTTTGGCTCAATATAAATAAAGATTCCCCTGTGGAATGTTATATTTGCAGTTTGTTTCCATCAGTCAGAAAGATTAATGTATCAACACTTACTTCGGAGGAGGCTCTGGGGATTGATAATGGGAGATACGAAGCCTTTCACCTCGAGGTCACTGGTTCAGCTCTGCCCCACGTCGGGCACCACCACCAGTACCTGCCATCTGCTCCTCCCCAGCCATCCTCCCAGTGTGGAATGGGCTGCTCCCAGTTCTGGGCCCAGCTGGTCCCAGCAAGCTCCCTGGGCTGCTTTGGTAGGAAGTGGGAGCTGCTCAGCTCAGCCCCAGATGTGACAGCAGCCCCAGCCCTCGGCTCGGACCGAACACCACCAGGGCACTTGACCTTCTGCCGTGCTTGTCCCACCCATGAATGGTGAACCTGCTATCGCTGCCCTGTGCAGAATAACTCATTCAAAGAGCAGGACACCCCTGAACATAAATCTGCCTGTTATAAAGTTGGCTGCGGTTTTCCCTGGTTGCCTCCAGCTCCTGCTAGGAACACCTCTATTATACAGCACAAGGAGGGAGCAAGTGCTGTCTCTAGACTTTGAAAGAGCCCTTTAAAGTGAAGATCAATTTTGCATCTCACTAAATAAGTAATGACAGACCGAACTGCAAGTACTTAGTTCAGCTTTATTTTAATAGCACTGTGGCTCCATCGAGAAATTCCAGTTACTGATATAGCTTGATGTCCTGAGGCAGTTTTCTTCAGACATTTTTTCCTTTTTTTTCCTTTAGTATTGGCACTTCATTAATGGCTGTTTGGAAACCTGACTGTCTGTGAATAAGCAGTACCAATAAACCTTTTCCCTCACTATTTATTTCTCCTTTCTTCCACTGGGAAATAGCCCCAATGATCATAGACTGAGTTTTCAGAGACTGACGTGAAGCTGTACATGCTGGTGGAGGAGCAAATGAAAGAGCAACTTCGTGCCTTATAAAATAGCAAATGGTAAATCAGCTACTAACACAATTCGCAGAGGCTGCTAAAAGGCTGTTGGATGTCACAAAAACAGCAACCCTTTGAGGTGATGAGACTGGGGCTTCTTGAGTCAACACGTGCCGTCATCTCCTCCCTGGCAGTGGTCCACTTCAGGGCAGGATCCAGGCTCTGATGCCTTCCTCCTCTGGCAGACAGCTCTGAGTGTGCAGCGTCCTCTCTAATTCCAGATTAGCCGCGAAGAGGAGTTGTCATCCTTAAGAAACAGGCATGTTTGGGAAGGAAAGGCTGTATGGAGGCTACAGGGCACACCACTATCCTGGCACTGGGTTTTTCTAAAGGAGAAGGGAAAAAAACCCAAATGCCTTTCAAGCTGAGGGCTGTGGGCCACTGTAACTCAGCTCCCCTGCTAGCCCAGGCTTCCCCAAACTTGGCTTAATAAAATCCAGATCTCATTTAATGAGAGGATGGTTCAGACCATCTCAACATGGAAAGTGTTGATTTTGCACACCAACCTGAGGAAGGTTTTGTGGGACCTAAACAGTCTCTGGAGTCTTTATATCCTCACTGACTTAAAGGAGAAAAAGCTCCCTAGGCCATTAGCAGCACCTCTGCTCCTCCTGCAGCACATTGTGGCTCAGTTTTTATTGCAGCCGTGTCTGCCATCATCAGGATACTGCATCCTCCTCCCTGCTAGTGCTCCAGCCAGTGCCGTGGGGTTCTTGGGCACTACAGCTGACCCTGCCTTTGCCCAAATTGAGGCAGTCAAACTTGTGGGTTCAGCCAGGCACTGCTTTAGCTCACACATGGGTGATTTCCCTGCTTTCTTTTGCTTTTCTTTCCCTGGTCACTGGGTTGTTGGCTTTAAATGACAGTTTGCACAAAGAAATGCAGAGTGGCAGCTCTGAGGCCATTCTAGTTGACAATTAAAAGTGCAAGATCTCCTTGGCCACCCAGGGCTGTGAGTTCAAGCCTGCAGAGGAAAAGAGGTTACTTCCAAAGCCCTGAATCCCTTTAAATAAATATCAGCCAGCATTTGCCTTAGAGTCAGCAAGTGCTGAGGTGAACTGAGCAGTGGCAGCAAGGCTCTCAGCTCCCACTGCCTCCCGTCCAGCCTGCTAAATTTAGCAGCCTAATCAAGCTTCCTTCTCTTTAATCAGGTGGAGCAAGTGGCATGTTGACTTGCTGGTTGGCGCTGGATCCCATCCTGCTCGCGGCGTTTGCAGCCCCTTGGTGGTGCCCGGGGCTGCCATATGTGGGGAGCAGCATGTCTGATGGGGCACCACGGCAGAGCCTCCTCTTAATCTCTCTGCTCCCATCCACACGTGCTGTCCTGATATCCGACAGCCGGTCCCACGCGGGCATGGTGCCAGCAGTGACTTTACAGGCTTTGTGGCAGAGATTATTTAAAGGAGATTAACCCTTCTAAACCCCTTAGATTTTAATTATTTCTGTATGTATTTATAAAACCTGCAGTCTGCTAGTTCCAGGGCACAACTGCCCCAGTCCCCATCCTTAACCTGGATTTGTGAACGTACAGCCATGCAGCCTTATTACAGGACAGAGGCTGGGGCTGGACAGGGCTCGTTGGAGTTATTTATTTATTGCCATCCTGAAACAATTCACATCTGGGAGGAAAATGAAACATTGTGGTTTCAAATTGTAAAAAGAGCTAATAATTTGAATTACTTTAAAATGCTAACGTGGCGTTAATTGAATTGTTTGAGTCGCTGCAGCGTCTCTTGCTAATTATTTTGGTGAGGGCAGGTCTGTCACTGATGCATGTTGTTGCCTCCCCACTGCCTGTGTTGTGAGCACAGAGCACCCCACGTCTCTGTGAAGACAGGACTCTGTAGGGTTGATGTAAGCTGGAAGAGAGAAGTCCTGTTTCTTCCATTCACTCTCCTAGCAAGTTTTCTGTATGTATAATAATGTTGTGAAATCAGAGTCTGGAAAACTGTCATGGCTAGCAGGTACTGGTAAAAGGAAGGGGAAAAAAAAGGGTGTGCACCTCCATCCTCTCATCCTTTCTCAAGTATTAGTCATGTTAGTTAGTGCTGGGCTAATTAGTTTGTTAAAGTTAAGGAGCAACAGAGGGAATGTTTCCACTGTGCACATGGGCTGTGAAATCTAAATGAGAGTGGAAATACCTCATTGCTTTTTCACAGCACAACTTGGCTTATCTCAGCCTATGCCCATCTTGAAATCTTTGCATGTATATAGAATCATAGAATCACATACTGGTTTGGGTTGAGAGGGACCTTAAAGATCATCTAGTCCCAACCCCTGCCCTGGGCAGGGACACCTCCCACCAGAGCAGGTTGCTCAAGGCTCAGCCAACCTGGCTGTGAACACTGCCAGGGTTGGGGCAGCCACAGCCTCCCTGGGCAACCTGGGCCAGTGTCTCACCACCCTCACAGTAATACCCTCACACATCTGCCTGTTTTGTAAGTACAAGCATAAGAGGTGGCTGTTGGAAGGAAACAAACCCCACAGCAATATGGACCCCAGTGATCTGAGAAAAAAATAGGTCATTTTGAATGCATTTCTGAAAATCAAATTATTTTTATTTATTCTTGCCTCCCAAGCAAGGAAGTAAATACAGACAGTGCCAAGGAGTCCATAAATAAATTTTGTTCTTGGAGGATCTCTTTAATATGCACACAGTCCTGTTTCTGTAGTAGTGAACATTTGACCAGTAGCAATTAATTTCTTATCACAGTCTTTCTATGAGGTAAGAAAACATTAGTGTCTCCATTAGGAGGTGGAGAATGGGTGCTCTGTGAGAACAAATGATGTGCCCAGCTTCATTCTCCTGCCCCACAGCTTGCCAAGAGCTGCTGGAGGGAGAGGGCATTGCAGGGATGCCTCTCCTGCAGTGTGTCTGGATGCTCCTCTCCAGGCAGATCCATCCTCTTAATCAAATGATAGACTGGGAAAACGTTCAATATCTGTATATTTCAGGATAAATATCACTAGGCTAATGAATTTTCAGCAGCTGACTGTGAAGCATACAGTATTTTCTTTAATGGCAGGTGGGAAAAGAGAGAAGAAAAAAAAAAAAAAGGAAGATCCCTGGTGTAAATCTCTTCTGTGTAGAAAGGATGAAAAGAGGGTTTCTTACGAAACAGACCTTATGGAAAATAGCATGTGATCCCACAGCATGTAGGTGATTAGGCAAAGCATCACAAAGGTTAATATATCTTTTCTCATTCCAATAAATAGGATCTCCAGCTGAAAGTGCCAGACCAGCGCATCCAGCCCTGGGGAGGGGGAGTGGGGAAGCAAAGGGTTAAATTTCGGGGCTGTAGAAGCAGATTGTGTTTTCCTTCTATGATGTGGGCTGACAAGACATCAGTATTCTATTCATCTGTTGGGAATTAGGCTGTTAATCCAATCAATGACTCTTGAGCTAGCTGCAGCCTGCCTCCCCACTGGGGAACAATCGGATCAGACGGGAGATTGTTTAAGAGCACAGAGCGGTCCCGGTGTCAGGTGGAATTTCCAAGCGTTCCCTAGTGAATTGGGGATGGGAAAGCTGTCTCAGCCCATTTATCCTGCCCCTTAAATAACCAGGTATCTGCCTCAGCCACACTAAAGTGATAAAGCAGTACGGGAGCGACTAACTTTTACGCGAGGAGGGGGCAGGGATGCACCCTGAGAAGAGAAAGACATCTTAGCATCTTTCCCTTTGGAATAGCATCCTGTCCTTAGCCTGGGATTGTGTGTGCACAGTTTGTCGGAGGCTCAGCCGCAGCACTGTGACACGTGTTACAACTCGAGGCATTGCCTCTTCCCAAACACATTTTAGATCCCTGCAGCTTCTTGACAGCTCTTCTATTGCACCAATACACTTGCTTGAGGACCAGAAAGATGCCTGGTGCTGGAAGTAACAGGCAGTAGCAAATATCCTTTGGATAACCTATAAATATGTCCAAATACACAGCTGTGTGCAGAGTGCTGGCTGCAAAATGGGATGAAAATGCTCGACAGCAAAACAGCCCTGAGAGTTTCGGTGCTGCTGCGTGAGCTGCTGTGCAGATTCAGAAATCAGTTTGTTCTGCAATTAAAGACAGCCATGTCTGCAGTGGGGTATTGAGAGTCTGTCTCTGTGCCAGCAGCACTACATGCTGATCATAGTAGATGTGATAAATCCCATTGAAATTGCACTTGGAAATTTAGGGACAGCACCAGTTAGAAACTAGGGCGATGAGGGATTAGCGTAACCCTGGCACACTGAACTCCTCGGGCCGGGGGCGTTTGGGTGCATTAGCAGATGCAGGATTCAGGAGGGAGCCACTGGTGGTTCCGGGGCATCCTGTGCTTTCTTAGAGCTGCTTTTAACAGCAGCTCTGTGAGCTCCAAATTAGTGCTCCTAAATGAACCACGACTATGAGCTCCGACAGCGAACACGACCAGGGAGGTCCCCAGACAGAAAGATCCCCAGCTCAGAAGCTTGGCTTTAAAGGGCTTCAACATCCCTCTTCCCTTGATCATAATTTTGAATCAAACAAAAGCTAATGCAATTTTCTTTGCCTTTCAGTAGCAGATTGTGCTGTAAGGGTTCATGCCATTAGAAATGTAATAATTGCTCCTCTATGCAGATCTAATTTATCTGTGAGGCACTTAGAAGATAGGCCAAATGATAGCCTGGCGGTAGGCGCTGGAGAAGGGCCCAAGAGGTGATGATAAAAATCTGTCTAGCACCTTCCATCCTCATGGATATCTGCTCAGCACAGTGCAGGAAAAGGTCTGAGGAGGAAGAAGTGGGGAGAGAAGAAAGCTCACGGAGAGGGACAGCTCAGTTAGAAAAGGATCCCTGCCAAACCTACCCACATGCAAGGGAGGTGGAAGAGTTAATCAAGGAACCAAACTTCCAGGATACCCAAGCCCTGCCCTTGTCAGCCTGGGCTATTTGCAGTCCCCAGATAACAGATGTTCCTTACCAGTGCATGGATTTTGGTTTTGCTTCTGCCAGAGGTTCCTCTGTATCCTTTGTCCCATGGTGCTGGTCCTTGGGAAGTGCCTGAGCTGGAACTAAGGATGCACATGGTGATGTCTCATAACAGCCTACACTGATGTTAACAACCATAACCTTACAAGCACTTCACAAACACCTCCTGACTAATTACCCTCATGTGGGCCACCCAGCAGGTGAAGGTGAGAGGTCACGAGTATATTTTGTTTCAGCGAAATCAAAAGCTGAAAAGTGGGGAGAAAACACAAAGATCTGCTGATTTTTCTGGGGTCAGAGGCTTCTAGACCTTGGCACAAAGCTGTTAGATGGTCTTATTTCTCAAATGGCACTGTCATTGGCATTGCTTTGAGGCTCAGAAGGTAACTAAAAGCAAAGTCTGTGTGCCTGTGGGTGCACACTGGCCTAAGGCAGGGATTTTAGAAGAAAAGGGTCACATTTCAAGCGAAACAATTGCTTTTCTATGCCACCACTTGCACACACAGTGATCCACTTGTCTACCTGCTTCACTTGGGCAAGCATTCATTTCACATATGTTAATGTACATGTCCAAACTCAGGCTGCTGCACACAAAAGCAGTGTGAAAGTGAAAATAAAGGCTGGGTTGGGGCCACCTACTGAATGATCTGATGGAGTTCAGACTGGTTATATTAGCCCCCATTGCCTGGTATTGGTGAGTATTAGCATGTAAATTCTGCTGTTCTTTTAGCTGTAGTCTCACCCTCAATCTTCTAGGAGATAAAATTTCAAGGAGAGAATAAGAAGATGATGAGGTTAAAGTAAATTGTTGGGAAGTTGAAGTCTAAAGTGGAAATAAATGAGAAATAAAGCCCTTTTTAAAAGTGGAGGAAAGTATTTTCTTGCTATTTTTCATCTCCCTGGCTTGAGTGAGTGTGTGTCATGAGGCTGCAGAGATTTATATTACAGCTCCTAAGCACCAGTGCTTGTTCAGAGGCTGTATTATTCTGGCCCTTTTTATTCACTCACCTTCTAAAGATGTAGTGTAAATATTTATCTTCCCTCTGGCCCATCCATGCTGCCCAGGACCCAGTGCTGTTAAACACTCTTATCACCTCATCGTTCTTATCTGCTGCGATCCCTGCCAGCATTTGGAGCCTGTCAATGGGAACGAGCATGCACCTGAAAAGGTGCCACAAATGAACAGAAAGAAGAGGTGGTGCAGGGGAAAGAATGCCTGAAAATAAAGAACACGTGCCATCCCTCCAAAGGGAAGGGCTAGAGTAGATGTTTTCTGCTGTGCTTTTCATGCTCGCAGTGTCTGCACTTGGGGATGTGTTTGAAGGCACCGAGATGAGGTCTCAGTGTGCAGGTATGGGGTGTGGACCCTCACAGCTGGTGTGGAGGGCTGTCCAGCCCCAGCTCTGTCACTGATACAAGGTCTAGCTGGACCAAAGCTCACCCAGGATTTGCTTTTTCTCTACTAGCGCTAAATAAAAGGTGAGATGCAGAAGAGACCATGTCTCCCTTAGGGCCACCCTCCCTCTCGCAGAGGTTTCTGCACACAGCTTATAATGAGGCAGGTCTGGACAGTCAGTCTTTGTAGCACAGTTTTTAAAGCTGTTCTGTGAAACAACAGTCAAACACTGGTCAGTCAAGATCTACTTGCAATGGCAAGACAACAGCAATGTTTTCTAGAGTGCACAGCATCTTAGGAGGGCTCAGCCAAGTCGTTTCCATGTCTCTGCCCTTCAGGCCAGAACTTGTGTTAGGTTAAGCAGGGAACAGAAATTCCCAAGGAATGAACATGGGATGGCAACACCGATATAATCCTATCACTTATAAGACAAAATTGACGTGCAGTAGCCATAGTACCACTTAGCGGATAAGACAGTTGGTCCATCTGCGCTCGGTCCATCTTCTCTCATTTCTCTTGCTTAAATTTCTCAGGAGCAGAACAAAATCCTGTTATCCAATAAGTTATCCACTGGTAGTTGGATTTTCATTGAGTGACATCTGTCGCAGACCTTGGATGTAGGAGGTACTGGTGACTTTGTAGCATCTTTGTTTTGATGGGTTTGGTAGACATGGACATTTGGGTTTGGGTTTTGAAGTATTTGGAAACACTCTCATCTCTCTCAAAGGCTGTGCAGTTGGGCTGTCATCCTGCCATGGCCAGATGTGCCAAGAGGCAGTAAATGGCACCAGGAATGGCACATGGCGTTAGGAGACAAGAGGAAAGCTTGGAATCAAATCTGTTGTTGGTCAGTAATGTGGGGGGAGGACTGAGCATTCCTACATTTGAGTATGTCGTGGTCTTTCCTTTCTTGTCATTTTCTATCTGCCTGTGTAGGTTCTGTCACTTCCACGAGCTCCTCCTTTTTATAGGCAGACCATTGTTAAAAGGCCTCTGGGATGGAGACCTACCAGTGCCTTGCAAGCCTTTACAGAAACATGTATTGCTGCTCTGAGCATGGCTTTTTCCCCCTTTTGTGTTGAAGTTCACTGAATCAGAGCAGATTTCCTCCCTTTCAACCTGTCACAGTGACACATTTCAGCTAACACATGATGATAAAAGGGCGTTTCTCAGAGGCATCCTGGCATAGAGCAGAGCTCAGCGTTGGCCCTGGAGCTGCCCATCTCTTCTTGTGTACTCTCCAACCAGCTCCCCTACTCAACACCCTCTCTTTGGTCCATCTGCTGAAACAATGCCATCCACTGTTGGCATCTCTTCCTCCTGGCTGTGGAGGATACACTCTGGATGCTCTTCTCCTGGCTGGTGCTAGCAGGGTGAGGACAGAGGCTGCGTCAGATTGTCCCTGTGCATCCACTGTTTGAGATCATTCATCCCAACAGAGGCACATCCTGGGAGAAGGACACACTTCACCTCCCTAGGATGCTCCAGAAACTGCCATTTGCTGTCGCACGTCAGGAAATATCTCTTGCATCAAGGCCAGCTCTCAGTTCATCTTAATTCATCTTCTGTGCATCGTTTCATTGCAAAACTAACATTTCCAGCTCTTGGTAGGCAATATTTGTCTCACATAATTCCCACAATGGGAGCTGTAATCCTCACTTTCACGGCCCATCTTTGATTAGTCTCTAGGTGTGACCACTTTGCTCCTCAGGCTCAGCATTGCCATACCTGGAGCAGCCAGGCACGTTGGGCTGCAATTAGCCACGGTGCTCCAAAAAGCCAAATCAAAGGGAGATTGAGATCAGCAGCTTCCCGAGGGCATTTCAAGGCCTTTAGCGAGTGACCACACTAGAGCTTTTTCCATTTACCTGGATTAAAATTTGTCACAGAGGAAATACAAGCAAACAGCACAGCATCTGAGAAGTGTAACAAATAGCATTTGGCCAGCCAGCAGGCCCAAAGGGGGGAAAAAATCCACAGCGTAAATAAAGTGCAAACCATGTTTGCATAACATTGGATTAATAGTTCTTTTTAAAAACCACACTGGGATTAAAGAGATGAGTTTTGTATGCCTGGACTTGCGCTCCCTCCTTTGCCCAACAGATGCCAGGAAGTACATCTAAGGGAAATAAAAAGCCTTGTTAGCCTCAGCTGGCTGTGCTGAAGCAGCAGTGCTTTGCAAAAAGGCCTTTGGAAGAGGAGCAAATGGCTGTAGGATTCCTGGAGCAGTCCTGTGTGGCATATAGGCAGGTCTGCAGCAAAGTGTTCTCGTGCAAAGGGATTTTTGCTGCACAGCTCCAGTCCCACTCACCTGTGGGTTTTGCTGGCTGCAATGTTGACAGCAGCAATGCAGAGAGGAGCTGGTTTCCCATCCCCCATCCTGCATATTTGACATTCTGCCTTTCCAATAACTCACTCGGAGCACTCCCACCTCTTCTTACTCAGCCCTGTTCCCTATTTTGCTGAAGTCAGAGCCAACCCTGTCACTCCTCCGAGCAGGATGTGCTTAAGGAGCAGTCAGGGGCTCTGGGCTCAGATCGGTTACCTTGTTAGGGTGGAACAATCAATGGATGCTGTCCTTGATTCCTTCAGATCTTTTGTTTGTGGTATTGTCTGATGACACCCATTTGCATTACACTCCCCACAATTTGGGCAGGCTCCTGAAATGAGGCAGATTCAAACACTGGTGAGTGACACGAATGGGACAGAGTGGCATGTGGAAGGAAAAATTATATCCCCACCTTTTGCTCAGAAGAGATATGAAATGGATGTTGAGGCAGCAAATGCCTGTTACATCTGGCTTCTCCCTGTTTCTGCTGTGGTTGTTGTGTTAGTGCAGAGTCCCAGAGCAATGCACGGCACCTCCCACCCCGAAACACAAGTCAGTCCTAGTTCCTCAGCTCAACAAGATTAATAGTAAATAACCAGAAGTCTCCAGACAGCTATGAGTGGGATTTCTACCTGTTTTCCTGCTCTCCTTTTCCCTTTCGCCTACTCCAGAATCCATAGCAGACTGTAGAATTTGCACCTTAATCCCAAAGATGATGGTAATTAAAAACTTAAGTCTCCATAGACAGATGCAAATAAGTTAAGGAGGCAAAGAACTGAATTAGAGGCTAATCCTGGTGGAGCAGTGAAAGCAAAGGGGCCAGTAAATCTTTCCTTCTGTTATTTCACCTGTTCTGGTGGCAGGATGGGGATGAAGTGCCTGGGTTTGCACTGCTGGATGTGCCACATGAGTACCAATTCTCCAGCAGAGCCTGGGGAGGGGACACAGGAGCCTGGGAAGGGGACACACTTCCCAAAGCATTGCAGCTGGTGCAGTGGTGTACACGTTAGCTGGAAGAGGGAGCTGTGTGCGAGCACCTTCAAAACATGTGGTTTGCTTTGCCCTTGAGCTGCAGGTGTTTCACAAGGAGGAGTTCAGCAACCTGCTCCCATCCCTGAGCACTGCACCCTTCCCTCACCCAACAGAACTTACCTGGGCTTGGGGTCCACCTTTGGCCAGACCTGAATTCTGAAGGGAAGGGACCTAGAATTGATTCAGGTGGAAAAGAAGCAGATTTTTTTGCCCTGTGTGCTCTCTTGTGCTGAAGAGTGCAGCACACCGAGGTGTGCCAGTATCCCAGTGCTTTACCCTTCTCTGGAGTACTGGGCCAAAGCTAGGCTTGCAGTGAAGCATCTTGCACTACAGCATCAGGATTAGTAAGAATCCCAACATGTGACTGTAGGACTAAAATCCTTCATTTTTATGAGCTGGAAGTGATAACGCTATGAACTGAATTATACTCACGTCATGACGTGATCCACGCACTCATATGGGTGGATAGGTATTGATTATCCATCAGTATGGACTGATGGCAGATGATGATTCAAATCCCAGCTGTCAGATAGCTGGACATCCTGGGCTGCTTATCTAGTCAATTAAAACGTTGCTATGATTCAGCTTACTTATCTAAAACTGGGATTTGCTTGTATCCCCACGGTGTTACCTGTACCTCTAAAATCAAGTCCCCCTCTCTCTCTTTTCCAGGATGGAGAAGGCCAGACTGCACTCCATTATGGTAAGCTGCTCTTAGTTTGGTTGTTTCCTCTTAACAGCATGAATTTGTAGCTGGAGTAAATGGTCTACATACAAAAAGCAAATTTCAGCAGAAAAAAATGAACAAAGAAGGTGGATTTGATTAACCAGCAGCTAGCTCAACCAGCAGAGCCCAACATGGTAGGAGTAGGAGCCTTGGGAGAAGCAGCAAGGAAGACTGCTCTATTCCCTTCATTCTCCTCCGCAAAAGTCACCTTAAAGCCTTCCTTTTCCCTCAATTAATGATGCAGAGTTTACCTGTACACCTGTGTGTCTCCAGTACATGGTTGTGTCACCTCCAGACCCAGGAGTGGCTCTGGTTAGGAGATGCCAAGTTCTTTTGCCTTCAGGGAGGCTCTGCACCAGTTTTAAGAGGTTACACAG
>NW_008651857.1:80250-87869 GCF_000695815.1 Acanthisitta chloris
GCAAAGTGGGCCTCCACATGCCCTGGTCACACACCTGTTCTTTACTACCTTAATCAGCAGGGGGAAGTCACAGTTTGTGTCCCTCCTACAATTAGAGGCTAATTAGGTACATGATTTTGTAGCAACCTTTAATTGAAAGATTGTTCTGTCTCCAGATGAGAAAAGTAGAAACTGAAGGATGAGAAAAGTAGAGACTGAAGTGACACATGCAGTCCACATGCCCTGGTCACACACCTGTTCTTTACTACCTTAATCAGCAGGGGGAAGTCACAGTTTGTGTCCCTCCTACAATTAGAGGCTAATTAGGTACATGATTTTGTAGCAACCTTTAATTGAAAGATTGTTCTGTCTCCAGATGAGAAAAGTAGAAACTGAAGGATGAGAAAAGTAGAGACTGAAGTGACACATGCAGTGATGTGTGAGGAATAGGAAAAAAAGTATCGATTTAATCTGGATCATAATTTTTTCCCAAAATTAGGACACAGCCAGTTACTATTTTGTGCTCTCTCTCTTGATGCCTGTCGCTGTAATTAAGAACATACTTGTCATTCTGAAGTGTTTGTGTCTTTCTCTCTCTTCCTGATCTCTCCACAAGGACATTAGCAGGATGGCAAAATTGCTTTGCAGAGCATCAGTCCAAAGCACAGCATTTGGATCTGGAGCTAAACTGGCCCCTGAACTGAGACTAGTGGGATTTCTCCCAGTGTGTTCTTTCCTGTAGGATACTCTATTTTTCAAATTCCTGTCACTGTGACTGGAGTAGTGAGTCTGTTGCTTAGCACAGCATTGTCTGCAGGTTGACAGCACTTCAAATGCCACGTTGCCTCTTTCTCTGCCCAGTTCATTCCATATTTTGGGTTTTCTCTCTCCCTGGAAGATGGTTCCCTGCTCCCAAATCCATCTGGCTGTTATGGGGTGCACGGTGGATTATAGTAGGTCATGCAAAAGCAAAGCACATACTTAAGTTATCCTAGAGCATGTGCTTCAAGCATGTCCAGTGTGTGGAAGGAAAGGGGGGATCCTCACCTGAGGGTAAATTCTATGAAAGTGGATCCCTCTGGCTGGTTCTTTAACACAAGCAAACAAACATAACTGATTTAATGAACATTATTTCAGAAACAGTTTCTCTGGTCTATCCTGCCAGCTCAGATGTTTTAACAATAACAGTTAACCAGGGTTTTCTTCCCAAGTGTTTTAAGTGTTAAAATTTTTGCTTCTCCTTGAGTGTTATCCCACCTCCCCTGCCTGTATGTCATCTTTGGGAAGCCTCTCTGGGTTGCTGGCAGGCAGGGTCAGTGTGCCCGTGGGTGTCCAGCTGCTCCTGGTGGCAATTGCTGCATCCAGGTTGTCCTCATTCCCTTACTGATCTGCTCATAAATCACCCAGATCTGGGAAACAGCTTGTTAAATGAGTGACTGGGTTTGATTCAAGTGGCTGCTGGCCTGTAACTGGATCTCATTGAATCTCCTGATACCATTTTGGTCAGCACTTTGCAACCAAACTGTTAAGGCAGTGGAGCAGCATGAGAGCTCATATGGAAACTGAGCAGGGCAGTGCCTTTACAACCCCCCTTTTGTTGGGAGGCCTTTCAGGGAAGGGTTAAATCCCATCAGCAAGGCCAGCAAGGCAGGAGGCACTGCTTTTAGGGTGTCTGCATCCCTTTTTATGAGCCAGCGTGGCCTGACAGCTGTCCTTGTGGTGACAGCTCTCCTGATTACAGCTGGTGTCAAGCAGCATCCTGCTGTGGGTTATAAATCCTGCCTCCTTCCGATGGCTCCGACCCCGACTTTAATCGGGGGTTAAGTGGAGGCCAACCAACCAGCAGCATGGCCCAAAGGCTCCTGGTGGCACCCACAGCCAAACCCACTGCTCCAGGCTGGAGCACAGTCAGGGCTGTGCTGGTGGCTGTGAGCACAGTCTCCCTGCTAAACGGCCTGTTAGTCTCCAGCTCCTCTCCATCCATCCATCCATCCGCCCACTGGGAGTACTAAAATCATTGCTGCTGCCTCTCCCAGAGGAAATCAAGGCTTCTCTGAGCAGTGGTGGCCACGTGGCCACGGAGTGGGCAGGCTCTGTATCCTCATGGGCACTCTGGCTTCCCTGCAAAGCACCATCTCTTCGGCTCTGTCTGTGCTGTGGCAGGGCAGTGGGAGGGGATGCTAGAGGGAAAATAAATAATAAAAAAAAAAAAAAAAAAAAAAGGAAAAAAATTCATCATCTGAACCCTGAGGATTAATGGAGTCAGGAGGCGAACTGCGCTGGGTGGAAATTCATCTTCACCCGTGCCAGTGTCAGGGCTGCCGCTCCGGCCCTTGACAAATCGAGGGGCCCAGGGTGCGATAAATCCAGCGGCTGTGCTCGTCCCTGGGGATGTCCCCAGCCCCCTCAAGGACACCAACTGTGCCCACTGGTGGCACCAGACAAGGAAGGCACCTTTACAGCTCCCCTTCTGCCACCACAGCTTCCCTGGCACGCCTGGAAACCTGATTTCTGCAAAGGGATGTGCTGCCCAGCCCTTCAGCTCAGCCTCACCCACACCCCACCTGCTTCCTCACCAGCCCCTTCTCCACCCTTTTTTTGTCTTTTCACTATAAGCTCCAATCACATGTCAAATTTGTTCTAATGAGACATTGCTGCTTGTCCATTTGGATCAGTAGAAGACTGCAGAGCAATGCAAAGGACACTCTAATTACAAAAAGTCAGTTGGTTGCATTATAAAAGCACCCAAAATACCAATGTGAGAGGAAGCTGCTGGCTCCATGGCCTCCTAAGGCAGATTTGGGCTTCACTAGGCTCTGCATTACATGGGCTTAAGGGAAAATCCAGGGTCTGGGACTTCTGCTGGTATCAACCAAGTCCAGTTCTTCAGTGTTACAAGTTTTCCTGCGATTCCTGGTTCTTTTGTTTTAGCATCCTTAGGTAAGACTGTTACATCCTAGGGACAAAGAAGAGCTCAAGTCAAAGTGGATTCTATTTTGGCAGAGAAAATCAGGGGTGAACAAATAGTTGCTAGTGGAAGTGTGAGGTAGGAATAACGTGTGCTGTTACCAGCTGTCCGAGGGCACAGAAACAGTTCTCTGGAATTTGTGCTTAGGGAAGGGGTGGCCAGCAGCTAAAATCCATCTGGATTTTCTGCAAGGAGAAATGGTGGATGAAAGCCAGGAGTGAGGCAGTACTGGTGGTGTCCTGCCTGGGACAGGCTGTCTGTGGAGCCCTGCGAGGTTCAGGAGGCAAGTGAGGGTCAGGGACTTCCAAGTATGTTATAGATAAATGGAGAAAGTGCATTATCAATTCTGGGTACAAAAGCAGGCAGGGAATGCTTTCCCAGGTGGCACTTTGGGGCTCTCTGCAGTGCTGCAGTAGCACTCTGGGATCCTTCCTAGGATCAGTTTCCAATCCTGGATGCCAAGGATCCTTAACCAAACTGTGCCCAGTCTCCCTCGGTGTCACAGGTGATGCTCAGTAGCCCCCTGGGCTCCCGATGGCTCCGTGGCTGCAGGATCTGGGGTGCTGGTTACACCAGTCACACCCCTCAGGGCTTCTGGCTTTGCATTGCTCTCGCTCTGTCTTTTCTCCTTCCTTTGCACTATTAAATCCAGAGCAATACACTGCGTACTGAACACTGCCCCGAGAAACCATCTGCCAGGTGCTGAGACGGCGTTTCCTGCCTCCAGCTACAGCCACCGCTCCAGAAAGGCCCATCACCACCTCCTCAGGTCGGGATCCCCAGGCTAACCCTTCCCTTTCTCCCTGCAGCTGCCACCTGTGAGTTTTTGGACATCGTGGAGCTGTTGCTGCAGTCGGGCGCGGACCCCGGGCTGCGGGACCAGGAGGGCTGTCTGCCGCAGGAGGTGACGGACTCCAAAGCCATCACTGCGGCTCTGCAGCAGCACCTCACCAGCCAGCCCTGACCCCACGGGGGCAGAGACACTCCACAATGACACCCCTGCTCCTCCCCTGCCTCCCCACTGCCCTCCCCAAACACCTCGGGGCTTCAAGGGGATCTTTGAGAGCTCAGGGTCTGGGTGGGCTCTCCGGCGCGAGGCCCAAGCGCATATCCTGGGCAGGATGGGATCAGAGTTGTGCATGCTCTGACATTTATCAGTATTTGAGGGGGGAGGGAGGGGGGAGAGGACCTGGAGAAGGCCCCAAGAATTATCTTAATGTATCAAAGACGAGTACTGCGTTGGCTGTCTCACCAGAGCAGCCTGGGCTGACTGGTCAGCTCCTCGGTGGGGAGAGCAGGGCTGCTGAGCCAGCTGAGATGTTCATCTCTCCTGTTCAGGTTGAATTTTGGTTGTCCTAGTTTGGTTTTTTTCCCTGGGTCCAAACAAAATAAATAAAAGCACAGTGTTGGGATGGAGCCTCTGTGTGTTTGGGCTTGGTTTTTTTTTGCAGGGAGTGACTTGATTCCTTGGAAGCAATAAGGATGGGAGACAGTGCTGCCATAACCCTTGGAAAGCTCTGCTCACACTCTTGTCCTGGGGAAGGAGGGCTGCAAAGACAGCAGGGTCACACAGGTGTCTGCCTGTCCCTCTGATTCTCACCTAATAGGTGTTGCTAACCAGCAGCTGACAGGACTTTTATCACACGGCCACTTTGCTGTATTAAATGGCTTTAAACCCCACCTCCATCAGCAGTTCCAGATCCTCCTGCCACATGCCAGTGCTCATTCAGGGCTGGGGCTTGGTAAGAGCTGGGCACAGACATAAACATGCACCCACCCTGTCACTCCTGTGGGCCTGTCTCAGACATTTTGTTGTTGTCTCAGCTGGCCAAATACCCCAAAAACGGGGAAAACATGCCTTGTGGTGATGGCTGGGTACTGGAGTGAGGTGGGATGATGGTGGGGCTCAATGCTTCCTCACCAGGCTCCCAACTGAGCCCTGCCAGTGGGTCACGGGAGCTGCCAGGGATGGATTTGTGCTTTGGGGTAACTGGGAGGGAGGCTGCTGTGTTGTGTTGGGTGTATGGCAAGAGGAGACTGTGGTTTCCCTGGGGGACATTGCCATGTGCTTGCTTTTCCCTGACAAGGAGATTTACAGCCTGGGGGGAGTGTAGGAAATCTCCATCACTGTGACAGGAAGCTACTTGCCATGAAGTCCTTTCTGCAGCACATCCAGCCTCAGGAAAGTAAATAGGAACATTCCCTCTGCTCAGGACTGGCTGGGCAGGAGGCACATGTGGGTTTTGTCAGTCCTACCAGTGCTTGCCAACACTGACCAAGTTTGCTGTGCAGGCTCCAACGCCACCAGCAGCCACTGCGCTACACATGGCACAGGCCAAGCTCCATGGTGGGGACAAAATGGCTTGGGCAAGCTATTTTCCATTCACTTTATATAAAGCAAGGCCTAAGGTGGCTCTGCCCCCTTTCCCCTGCCCAGGGCACCCCCAGGCTGGCAGTGCCTGGGCTCATCACAGTCTGTCACTTCTGTATGCGGATGTGCATGAGGCAAAGGTGCCAACCCCAATGCTGGAGTCACACTGGCTTTGTGATGGAGATGTGGTGACATCAAGGTTGGGGACAAGTGAGGCCACCCCTGTGCAGTGCCATAATGCACAGCCACTGCCTGGCTTGATGGACATGCTGGGTAATAAAAAAATCTCTCTCAAAGCTGGGATGAAAAGCAGCAGCCGTGGTGCTGGTGCTTTCAGAGAGCACATTTGGGGGCCAAGCGCTCAGCCCTGGAGATGTTTATAGCACTTTAGGTCTGTTTGTGAGGTTGGAGCCTTTCCAAAAAAAAAAAAAGAAAGCAGGGTGAGGGGGAGGAGAGAAAGACATATATTATTGTTTATAATCTGCTTTATTCAGCCAAACCTTTCCCCAGCAGCCTTGCGGATTGCTGTTTAAATCCCTTGGTGCCTTTAACTACCGATACAGAAAGTGGTTAATGTGCATTCGCCCTAAGCTTGGCATCTACTCCAGGAAATCACTTTAATTGAGAAGCATTAAATGTTAAAATGATTAAAATATAGAAAGCCAACACACCGGTGCCCACGGAGGGGCTTGGACCCCCCATCCTGCCCAGCATGGCTCTTCCATCTCACCTGTGCCCGCTGAGCCTGGCATTGGCACTGGGCACCGTCACTGCTGTGTGGTGGCAGGAGACCTGTGGCACCTTGAGGTGCACCACTCTGTGCCCACAAAAAGCTAGGGCACAATGACCAGTGCCACTTGTCCCATCCAGGGGTGCCAGCTTCCAGGACAAGACTCCCCCAGGATCCCAACCCCAAAGAGCCGGCGGTGCCAGAGCAGGCAATGCCAATGGTGGGCGCTGCCCTCCCACTGAGGAAAAAAATCCCAAAGACAGCAGCTGCTAAAGAGCATCCCGAGTTTATTTGCCATTGCTTTCCCTCGCAGCAGAAGGGATGACTGTACACATCTCATGCCAACGCACCGGAGGCAGCGTACAAAAGCAACGCCCTGGGCCCGAATTCGGGGGCATTTAGGGGAGGGGAACACTTCTCCCCTAGACATGGCAATAAATAAGGTTTTATTCTTTGAGATTTTTTAATTATTATTATTGTTGGGTTTTATTTTTTTCCTTTTTTTTTTCCCCCAGGAAACAAGACTCTCACTTTCTGGAACTGTACAAAATTTACACAGCGAGGGGAGGAGGCATTTGGCCTTGCTGAAGGGGGATGGAGAGCAGCGGGCACAGCTCTCCCCTGTCCCCCTCCCCACCAGCCACACGCAGTGCCAGCAAGGCCAGGGGCTTGGCACAAAGCAGCACCCAAGGCTGGGGAGGGGGGAGGCACATGGGTGCAGCTGGGGCAGCTCCTGCAGCACCAATGCACCCAGCTGGGGGGGCAAGGAGGGACAGGGACAGACCAGTGATGTGCTTTCTTGTATGACTTTTTTTTTTCATTTTTAATCTTTTTCCCCCTTTGCTTTCAGAGCCCCATACCTAGAGCAGCAGCTGGCTAACCAGATCCACCCCCAGCCCTCCCTGAAGGGCAGCCTGGGATCACAGAGCCCCAGGGGACAGCAGGAACTGCATGGCCAGGGCATCCCCGTGAGGCTGGGACAGACAGGCGCCCCAGGCAGCGAGTGTGGAGCTGGAGTTTATCCACGAGGCTGAGTGCCTTCAGCCTGGCACGGGTGGGGAGTGGCATCCTGTGTTGGGGGAGATGGGCAAAGGAAGGGCTGGTGCTGGGTGGGCCTGGCCAGGAGGAGACCCCATGGGGCTTGTGGGATGTGCCAAAGCCACCTGGATCCTCCCTGGCTGCCTGTGCCCACCCTTGGTGCCATCAGCCCCATGGTACCAAAGGAGGTGGGTGACCTATACTGGGACATCTCACACCCCAATCCCCTCCGCTTCCTACCTTGCAGGTGCTTCTGCAGCTGACGAAACACACTTTTTCCCCTTTTGAGGAGGAGTTTTTTGCAGTACCCTTATTGCAAACGCTGCCCGACTCTCCCACCCACATTTCCAGCGGCTGGTCTCCCGCTCTCCCGGTGCCAGCCCCGAGCATCCTGGCTGGCCCCGCCCCGGCTCAGCTTGGCCAGAGGACAGCCCGGGCTAAAGGCATTCCTTTTTAATTCCTCCCCATCGCGTGACCGTGGCAAAACCCGCAGCGATGCGCCGTAAGCATCCTGTGCACCCAGGGATAAACCT
>NW_008651858.1:0-3060 GCF_000695815.1 Acanthisitta chloris
GAGGGGAAATGTAACAGCCATTAAAAAGCCATAAAAGCTTCTGTACCTTTCAAATCCCTCATGAATCACACCCACATACAGTAACACACATCAGTAATCCTTTCCAAGAATCTGGATAGCCCAGCCTGGTCCAACACCAGATGCAGCAGCTGCATATTTTAGCTAAAAATCCTGGCACAAAACACCATACACCTCAAGACCACAGGCCTGGAGCAGGTTTTCCAGGAGCTCCTGGGTCCCCCAGCAGCTGATTATTCACTGTTCTGCAGTGCAGGGGGCTCCCCCCACCCTCTTCTGGGCACCCCAGGAGTGCCCACACACTGTTCCTACAGCCACTGATGCCAGTGCTCAATGGTGCACACACAGAATGGCCAGAGGGGAGGTAGCTGGGGCCTGTCATCCACCAACATAATACCTACTGATGGCAATTCCCCTTCCAGAAATCTCTAGAGAGGTGGATATCTGCACCAGAACAGTGCTGCCTTAACCTCGCTCTGATGTGCACATCCCTCCAGGTCTAACAAGCCTGAGAAGTTAAAAAAGGAACTTAGGGAGCTCTGCCCTGCCATCTGTGATTCGTTTTGTAAGGGTGGAAAATGGGAACAGAGAGAAACAGGAGACACATATATGCCCAAACATGATGCATTCAATTAGCACCAACCTGAGCTGATTTATTTTTCAGCTACCATGCACTGTGATTTAGCTGGGACTAGTTATTGACATAGTTGTTCTCCTCCTGGTCTTGAAGTTAGTGAAGTCTCAGGTGTGTCTGCACTGTATTCTGCTGCACAGAAAATCTGCTGATTGTACAACCAGTCCTTCCTCCAAGCCATTTTTACAAGATGTGATGTTACAGGTTTCTCATACAACTTAACTCCTTAACATCCTTTAGACTCACAACAGCTACTGGCAAACCTCTTACAATGGCATAAGTCATCACTACCTTCCTGTTCTTCAGGCTTAGGTGGCAGGTACCAACAATATCACACTATATCATCTGCAGAACACAGGAGAAAAAGCCACCATTACATTAAAAACAAGACCCAACCAACCAACCGACCAAGACCAAAAAACTCTCTCTAAATTCAGTCTAAAAAAAAGTCATTATTCTACAGAATGGTGCAAAACACAACTGTTATGAGAAGATCAGACAGACCTAGCAACAGCATGTTTGCTGAGTACCATGTTGTATTTCTACAGAGCTAACACCCAAGGTATAAAGCCCTGATTCTTTACTGTTAAAATTAAATTAAATTGTCCCCAAATGGTGATTTGTTTGCTATCAGTTAAAATAACACCAGTTTACCAGAGAAGAGAAGCCAGGGGAAATTTGCTGAACAAGCACAATTAAAGCAAAAGCTGTATGAGAGTGTGGGGACAGGCTAACATGGGTTCAATTTACTTGAAGGTTCAAAATAAAATTTTCAAACAGTTGCATTTTAGGGGTTATGAAGAATCTTTTCCTTGTGTACTGGTAAAGAATTGCTAGAATAAAACCCAGTTGAGTTCAACGTTTCCCTGAGCTACAAGTCAAACAAACAAGCAAGTCCCAATGTAAGGCCCCACTAATGATGTAAAGCATCACTAATCTAATTCCCTGAAAAATTGCTTGCTTAGATCTATCCTAATTCAGGGCTGTAATGTGTAATTTGTTAAGTTCTTCTAATCTTAGTTCATACTCTCTGTACTTACAGAAATGTTACCTTTAAATTAATATGATCATAACAGGCCTCGTGTTTCATAAGACTAAAATCCAACTGATTAAGTTTTGATCCCAAGTTCATTCCACATTAAATATTCTTACCATGTTTCAGTGCATTCTCAGTGGTAAGCAAACTAAACCAAGCTCTCAAATGCATTCATAGGTAGAAATCTTCTCTGCAGAACAGAAGATTCACTGCAGTGGGACTGCTGGAACCTCTGCACACCTAACTGCAAATCCTAACAGGTTAGCAGGAACTCAGCACCACTGGGAAATGAAATCTGGCAGTATAAGCAGGCAGGACAAGTGATAGCTTCCATTGCTGAAGGTCTGAGGAAGAAGTATTACCTACTGGATATTAAATTCAAGGAACCTTAGGAGCAAGCAATTAGATTTTTTTTAAAGATGCATCAAAGTTATGCTCAAGAAATCAGTCCTGTTTAAAGCACACTGAAAACAGGATTCAATACCTGTTCTGACTATTTAATCTGTTATATACAGTAAAGTTTATGTACAAATAAACAGGAAAATATACACCCATATTATCTGAGTAATTTTCCAAAAGTGACCACCAGCACAGCAAATTGTGTCAGTGTAGTGAAAAGCACACCTCTTCCCAGGCAGGCAGGATTTCCTCTGCAGGGTTTGTGCATTGAAAGAGCAGTTCAAGATTTCTACAAGGCCTTGGAATCCCCAAAACATTTGCTCACTTAGTTTTTATCTTCCCTATCCCTTGTGGATTTCCAACCTGAGCAGTGAGCTGAATAATAAATATAACCATCACAAGAAGACAAGCCTGTCACAGAGACCAAGCAGGGAAAACAACTAATTAATTCCAGTTCAAATTACACAGATTCTTCAGCTGAGGTTAGCAACGTCTGTTTTTACCTCCTCCACCTCCTTCCAGATGATTGCTTCCTTCCACTGAGCAGCATTGCTCCTGCTCACTGAAAAGAATAAATCAGTACTGCTGATTTATTTTTTTTTTTGGGGGGGGGGCTTTTTTTTCTTTATTTTTCTTTGGGGCTGGCCCATCTGAGAGAAGAGACCAATGGTCTGTGCTGGTCCCAAAGTCAGAGCAGCCTCCTGTGCCTGGGCAGGGACACAGGGAAGGGAGAAGGTGATGCTGCTGCTTGCATTGCAGTGCCCTCTGCTGTGCCAGCTCGAGATGCTGCACGGAACGGGCTGCAAGAAAGGCAGCAAAAAAAAAAAAAATATTAGTGTAGAAAACACATCATCACTGCATGATTATATGGGTGCTTCTATTGAAGAGCTCTGGGAGTCGGGATACAGACCCAAATCTGACTCCGACATGGATCTGAGATGGATACATTTTTATACTCTTCTCTTACATAACC
>NW_008651858.1:3375-4044 GCF_000695815.1 Acanthisitta chloris
AATATTAATCTCTGTCACCTATTAATCAGACAAATACATGCAGGTGGATAATATTTATCTTTCTTACTAAGTTTGCTTTTAACTACCATGATTCGCTCTACTAAGTATAATATCAATCTTTGTCACTAAGGTCTACCTTGACTACCACACTTCCAAACATTTTACTCTATGCTATCAAGTATTCCTCATCCCAACAGATGAAAACATGAATTGGCTTTTAATCTGTCCTGCAGAGGGAAAGGGAATAAACACAAGTATTTTTCCATGGGATTTTTCGTAGGCAGAGCATGTCATTTTTCTCAGTCTTATCCACTTACCTGCTGTGCATTTACAATTGAAACAATAAACTTACCCTCTTTTTCTGTCAGTAGAGCTCCAAGTGCTTTACCAAGAAAGTGTGTGCTATTAGACTTCGTTATTTACCTTGCAGACACTGCCTAAGACATGTTGCAACTGGTAATCAGCTTAGAGCACTTAGCACAACACAGAGACCCATGTTCCTACCTACAGGAACAGCTGCAAAGACCTTCTACAACATTTATTTTGTGGCCATTATTATTTTGCTAACACTCCTCCTCAAAATTGTTAGTTTGTTCCTACATTAGCACATTCGAGGGGATGAATCAAGATGACACAAAGTTTGGGGGAGTGCTGATCTGCTGGAAGGCA
>NW_008651859.1:0-2238 GCF_000695815.1 Acanthisitta chloris
CTGGCAGAGCTAAATTAACACAACCTGGTGAGATACGGTCGATTTTTTTTCGCCCCCACGGTGGGGGTGTGCACACGCGGTTAGATCCGGGCCCAGGACCCCCTGTCTTAGTTGATTTATATTTAGGCTTCACTTATTTAAACGACCCTCCCTCCCCGTCCCACCCCACGCAGCTCTAACCCGGGCAATAACATCATCGGTTTGATTGGTTATTTTCCAACGGAACCGCAGCACCTAGCTTTAATTTTTCACAATTAAAAGAGGCCGGGATGGTGGGAAACTCCTTCAACCTGACAGCTCGCCTTAAGTCTCCCTGCTGTTAGCGTGCACTCTGCACATACAAATTACCGGGGAAATGGGGGAAAAGGGCTATTTCTTTATTACTGTTTTGGAGGGGTTTTTTTGTTTTTGGTGTTGTTGTTTTATGGGCAAATACAGTAATGCCTTGTTTTCTTTCTAATTTAGCAATTACACCGATTCTCCTTTATTTTCAAGTGGCGCTGGTAGTTCAGCAGAACATCACCGTGCTGGGCAGGCGGGTGGAAGCCCGAGGATAGCCCGGCGCAGGGGTGTCCGGTGCCCACTTGGGAAAGGCTGGTCCGGCAGGGGCAGAGCAGGTGTGTGCAAGGGGGATGGCACTGCGACAGGGCGGCACCGAGGTCCTCCCGTTGGGTCGCTGCCCTTAGAGATTCACAGAGTCAGGAAAACCCGACAAACAAAATTAATTCAATGTGTCGCCTCTCCCTGACAGCACATACACGGCATTTCATAGAAATCCGGCTACAGAAAGGGCTGACATTCCTGAACCCACGACCGATGTAAAAAAGACGCCTAGAGGGAGGGAGAGCATCCTCAAACTACTCAGTAGCCATCGTCATCATCAAGCCTGTCCATTTGATTTAAAAACAGCACGATAGGGAGCACGCTGTCACTGAACGCTGTCTCCTCAGCTTCCTGTTTTTTCCCCCAACAACACGGCTTTGTACCCTCAGATTTGCGGGCTGCTGCTGTTGGTTTGAGTTGCTCGGCACAAGCATCTTTTTGCGTTTCTCCAGCGAGAGGGGTAACGCTGGGTGAACAGAGGGCTGCGAGAGAGAGTACGGGGGCTGCGGGACTGAACTTCGGGAAGGAACGAAGTAAAAAGAAGAGAGAGAGAATGAGAGAGAGTCTCCCAGGCAGCTTGATCCCATTAGCTCCGTCCTTGGGTTGCATATTTATACGGTCTAGGAGGTGAACAGATGGACTATCAATTTAATTCCATCTTCAACACCATCAGAGATTGATTTTCTACTCGCTTTTAATTTTGCCATAATTAATTAGATCATTACAACTGTTTTCTATTGATCTCCCTATTTAAACCTCAGATGCAAAGGGACTTCGGCAGATCCTTTAAAAACACAGAAGGGAAAAGGAACAGAGACGGTTGCAAAGTTTCTGAAGGGTTTTTTTTCAGTTTTGATTTAGAAGATTTTCGGCGCAGAATAGCGAAAAAGCACCTCTGTGGCCTTTTCTTTTATGAGGCCTTTTTCGTTGCATTTATATTTTTCCTTTGCGTTTTGGTGAATCTTTGTTATATTTATATATAATATACAGCATATATAATAGGTTTAATTGGTTCGATTATGAAAGCATGAGCTTGCACTATTATATGTGCATGTGTATAAACACACAACGTATTTAATTTTGAGATTTACAGAGGTGGTGCACACACATTTATATATAGGGAATCAATCTAGTGACAGAACAGAGATGTGGTTTTCTGAAGGGCCGATGTTTTTATTTGCCTCCCGTACGTGTCTCTCTGTTTGTGCACCTGAATCCCTCTCTAAATGGGGGGATATTTCACCCTGCGACTCCACCAGAAATGACAAAGGAAAACCGGCGCTGCCAGCCTCGGTTCCCAGCCCCGGTTCCCAGCGCACGCCGCAGCCTTTCTTTCCAAGAAAACGATTGGCAGACGGGGCAGCAGCACGGCTCTGTGCTGGCAGTCGGTGAGGTTTGCATTTTAAACCTCTATGTCCTTTTTCCCCCCAAATCCCTAAATTAAAAGCTCTGTAATTTGAGGGAACCAAACCGCGTAACTGTGCTTTAACCGCGAGCGACAGCGCCGAGGAAAACCTCTCCTCTCCAGCGGGGTTTGTTTGAAGCTTTGTTTGCAAATCATAAAATTGCCGACTGGGAGAGGGGGGCGATCCGGAGACCCGTCCGCCGGCGCGGCAGGTTTGGAGGGCGCAGAGC
>NW_008651860.1:0-296 GCF_000695815.1 Acanthisitta chloris
TTATTTTTCAATTTTATTTTTTTTCAATTATAAAACTGCATATTATGTCATCTAAATACTCTCTATTCCAAATATCTAACATAAAAAGCTGAAAAAATAAAGCATACTAGGTCTTCTTTAGTAAGTGTGAAACTCATAGCCTGAGGATAATTTAGATGCAAATTACTGCTGTGTTTCAGTAGAGTAAATGAGCAATAGTTTAGTGCAACCTCTGAGCAGTTCCACTGAAGTTTACTCAGCTGGAGCTGTTAAGTTTCTCAGTGCTCATTTAATACTCATTAAGTCCTTATCAATGA
>NW_008651860.1:340-3358 GCF_000695815.1 Acanthisitta chloris
ATACACAAGCTGCACAGTAGATAGGAGATATCTGGAGATCATTTGCACCACAATTTTGCCTGAATTGTTTATTCTGCTAATTCCGTAAAACTCTGTTGTTTCAAAGCTCTTTTTCTTTTAAAAAACATAATATTACAGCATCATGGCTTTCTTTGAAAGCCACACATTTTCCTTATATGAGAAAAACTTTCCAACTTCGGTTGTCAGTGTCACTTACAGAAGAACCTGAGCTACGTATCAAGCCCTGGAAACTTGTCATATGTTTACAGGTGATCATGACTGGATGGCAGTCTAGAACTATGCCTATAATTGAAAACCAAAACATTTAAAATCCTACATGCAATTATACTACAATTTTAAAGAAATATGACAGTTATTCTCTCAATTAACAATCGTAGATAACAGTAAGGGTCAGATTGTAGGAAATGTCACTTTCTAATGTGTCTTGTTCTCAGTTTGGCTTTGTCTAGGAAAACTTTCATGTAGGTGAATCAAACTGAGTTTTCTCCACAGAATGTCTCGATGTCATTTCTAGCTCATATATCAATTTGAAAATACTCCCATGAGCAGCACATAACACCAGCGGTGTCTGCAAAAGCTCCATGTGTTGGTGGCCCACCCCTGGAGACCCACACCTACTGCAGACCTACCACAAGGAAATTATCTGTCTGAGAATGGATTTTCTGATTGAAGGAGTACTAGAAAACCCAGAATTATATTTTCTAGACATTAATTAGTTCAACTGGTTAGTAGATTAGTTCAACATAATCTTAACTGGTTTTGACTGAGCTTAACTGATTTGTTTTCACTTTAATTCCATGTTTCTTTAGGCATAAGTTAGATTCATAAATGTTCCTGATGTTTCTCCCTGTCTCCACACAACTTCCATTGTGAACACACTTCTCCCTTGACTGCTCTTTAAGAAATTATCTTATTTGTTGCTTGTTCTCAGGCAGTACTCATAAAGAAATTCTTAAAGCATGAATTTTTAAAGGAATTTTCTGCTTAGGCATACTTCTCTTTCCCACATCACATTTTGTAATTTATCATAGCGGGCTTAATGAACATGATTCTAAAAGCAATTAATAACAGAATGCTTGTGAATGAGTACTCATTCCTGTTACACCACTGTTGCAAGATATTTTTGTGGGATAATAGTTTCATAACTAACTTTTACCAAGATATATTGTTCGTCACCTTTTATTTCTCAGATTCTAATGAATAAGATCAGTTACAAAGGGGGAAAGCTGTTATGAAATCTAAACTTGAGATTGTTTAGGCACTTTTGACAGTTACTGCTGAAAAGTGCAAACTCAAATGGACTCGACTTCAGACACTAAAATGCAGCAGACAAAACTATTATTTCATCCCCTGTGGGCCACTCTCTCTCTTCACTCTTACTTTTATGTCATCATGTTGGTTTGACACCTATAATACATTTAATAGGTTTTTCTCTGATGTTATTATTGGCTAATGATTCTGCTTTTCCCTAGGGATCGCAAAAATGATAAGTCACACTGTTCTCTGATTTTATGTAGCTCTATAGGGACAGTTCTAACCACAGTACTCTATGGGAGTATGTCATCTTAAATCAATAGATAGGAAGTTAGCCTTTAACATTTGGATTTCTTGCTTTAGTTTTATAAATCAGGCCAGTAATTATAAGACTCTTTCTGATGATCCAGTAGTTCAAAATAGTTTACACTTGTATTGTTTAAGTAGAACTAAAGCAATGAAGGATTATAAAATATTACCAACATTCTTTGCATAAGAATTTATCTCTTCTAACAGAACAAACACACATGATAATACTGCAGATTCTGTGAAATCTTGCTTCATTGGACCAACTGATCATATTGATCTTTAAGGCTTTACCTTCCCAAAATCGTAAGCAGGAACAATAAAATTACAGCAGGTTTACATTTCAGAAATAATCATAGGAAATATATAAAAACATTACTACAAGTTGAATGGTTGTCAACCTTGCTAATGTAAGTCAGTAGTAAAATGTGTGTGTTTTAATGAGTTCTTCAGCAATCTTAAAATTTTAAATAATTTTCAACTAGAGATAAAGGGATAACTAATATAGGTTAATTCAAATACTGTGAGAAAAAGTAAATCTGTTCTAGATTTTCTGTGCATTTGAACTTCACTCCAAAGCCTTTCCATCTTTCCATAGGAGGAAAAAAATAAAATTGAAATCTTAAGAAAATATGTTTTGGTGGACAAAATGTATGGTTGTCTGAAAGAACAGAATTAGGATAAAATCATTGCTTAAATTCCTCTGTTTTCCTCCTCGAAAAAAGAGAGTCTCACCTATACTCCAAGGTGAATGCAAAGTTTTATTTAACTATAAATTAAAAAACTGGACATTAACATAGATATTCACCACTATTAAAGAGAGGTTATAATTTTCAAATTTAGAAATTTACTTTATGTAAATCAAGAGTGGTCCAGTAATTAATTGCCTCATGATTTTTCAGTCAAAAAATGAAAGTATTTCACCCTGTATGATTGCATTATCTGAAAAATAGCTGGGAAATGAAAAATTAGCTCCATAAAATTTTGGGATTAATTTCTTATAAAATACTGCATTTTATAACATTTCTCTTTAGGTAATATTCAAAAATAATAACAAACATTTGGTTAACCAAAGAAATATGTTTCAAATATGGTTCAAATGAACAGCATTTTTAAGAAATAAATATCTGAACATAAATATAAATTTTCCATTAAAGCAATAAGCACTAAAAATATTATTAGATTTGAATATTTCCGTAATTCACACTGAAAAAGTTAGACCAGCCAGTGTCACCTCTGTGCCTGGCAAGATCATGGAGCAGATTCTCCTGGCAGCTGTGCTTAGGCATGTGAAAAGTAAAGAGGTGATTGGTAACAACCAACATGACTTTACCGGGGGCAAGTCATGCCTGATGAATTTGGTGGCCTTCTGTGATGGGTCCACCGAATTTTTGGATGGGGCAGAGCAACTGATATCATCTACCTGGACTTATGCAA
>NW_008651861.1:0-5535 GCF_000695815.1 Acanthisitta chloris
CGTGTGATGTAAAGAAAGAGGGACTTTAACACGCTGGCCGGTCACGGCTCAGCGGGACACGGGGCGAGGCTGACAGAATCAACAGGGCTCTTGTTTACTGGTGCACGGCACCGCTCTGGCCCAGAGCCCCATAGGGCTGGAGAGGTCGAGTACTTACTTTGGTTTAAATGGGTCAGCAGTGGGGTTGCAGCTTGTTGTCCAAACTCCAGAAATCGATAATGTGTTTAAAAAGGGAGGAAACAATGAACTATTGTGATTAATAGGAGAAAAATGAGTAGGGTGTCCTGATAGGAGTGTGGTGCTTGTAGGGTTTACATAGAGTGTGGGTACCCAGTGCTGCAGAGCTTAATGACACCTTTGCATCCATTGTACTGATAATGCTTCTTGAACTTTGCTTGTGAGCATGGATTGTAGCTCTTTTGGGAGACATCTAAGTGGTCTTTCAAAGACTGAGTGTACTCGAGTTTATTACTTGGCAGGGGGCAGCAGCATGAAGCCTAGGAATGAAAATAGGAAGTGAACATTATTCATTTAGTTTTGATACTGTTCTGGGTCTTCAACAGTTGTTAGTGTCATCATAGACTGATCTTAGCTCAGATAGCATCTCATGTGTTGAGAGACAGTACTCTTATCCTGCTAGGTACCTCGTTCTCCTGGGTACACAAACAGTCCCTCTGTGATAAGGAAAATGTTCTGAGCAAGTGTGGTTATTTTTATCATGGGCAAGTGTGTTTCTTTAAGAGTAAAGCAGACTGTATCATACTGAAAAATGTTCTCAGCCTGTAATTATCTTAATCTCTTGTGTTCAAAATGAAAACAAAAGCCACCGGAAAATGGAAACCTCTTTTGACTGATTCACGTGGCTAGTGAAGTTTACGACAACAGAACTGTGTGCAGTGTTACTACTACACTGAGGTGTTGTTACCTCTGACCTGAAACTGCAGTTCAAGATGAGGAATTGCTGTGCTCTGGCTCTGTGGGCTGCTCTGTGGTAACCAGCAGTGGCAGAGGTCCAGCCTGGGTTTCCAGAGAAATATTCCTGGTTTCTTTATAGTCATTTTCAAGCCTTCATGAGACAGAAGTGCCTGTTGTGGAGATGAGGAAGGAATAGTGGTAATGTGCTCAGCTCTTGAGGTGCCCTAGGTGAGATGCATTTAGAGGAGTTTGCTCTTTTTCAGGTCTGCTTTGTTTACCTGTCTGAAGACTTTGTTGGATGTTATTGTATTGAGTGAGATGCAGTCAAAATTTTTCTTTGCTATCCTGATAGAAAATACACTTTAACTTCAAAGCAGTTGAGTGTTAATTATAACACTTAGAGAGCTGTGTCCTAGCATGGACATGTGTCTGTAAGTTTATCTGGCCATGATATCACTACTAACCTCTCTAATACAGGCAGGACCAAAGTTTCTGTCCAGTGTAGAAACTTCTGCAGTTGACTGCTGAAAAGCTCATGATTTTCCTATGGCAAGTTCTGTACAAAATTCCTGTCTTCAGGTGAGTGTTAGCTCCTGCTAGGTGTGGCCTGACTGTAGTCCCCTGGGGGAATCATTTCACACTCTTTGTTTCCTTAGAAAATTTATAGTTCCCAACTGCACTGCTCAGTTTTATGTGAATGCAAACCATGCTGACTCATATGCTAAACTGTTGCAGCTTTGCTCCGTGTAAACACAAGCACACTTCTGAAATATTTAATTTGTAATGTCCTCTGTGGAGAGCTATCCCACAGCTCCTGGCATAATTCCCAGAAGCAGCAGATTCTGGGGTGCTGGGAGTTTCAAAGGCCATTGGTGCCCAGCGGGATAATCGTCTGAACTAGTTTAGTGTAGCTTATCCTGGCACTGGGACAGTTCAAACTGAACAGGTATTTAATCTTGCTTAAAGCAAGTCTGCTTTGAACAATACTTGGTATGTGTATAAACGATCTGGAGCCTGTTGGGACATGGCTGTCAGGAGATCTACGTGGTAGGGAGATCTTTGTTATGGCAAGTAAACTTTGGTGTAGATGTACCTCCTAAGAATTTCTAAAACAACCTTATCTGCGTGCAGTTAGAGTAAAGTCAGGAATAGGCTAATAAAAGATTTGGTTTCTTACTTCCTCTGTGGCAAATAACAGTGGTAATTGTTTCGTGAAAGACCTGAGCTTTTATCCACATGTAAAATGCTTGTTAAAAAGAACTCAGACAGAAACTCATCCTCCCATTCATGCACACAAAAAAACCCTCATAGGGCTTTTAATTGAAAATAAACTGCAATGTATGATTTTGCTACAAAGAAGGGGAGTGGAACCAGAGAATGATATCCAAGTACACTGATTTCAGCTGTACCTATTAGGTACAGCATTGGAAGTTTAAGATAAATACCTTCTGCTTTAAAGCAATAATTAGTTCAGTGGAGACTAATTGTTAAGGAACTAGAGCTCTTTGGTTCTTTTGTGGGTTTTAAAGTTTGGGCTTGGTTTTTGGTTATTATTGTGAGCTTGGCTGAAAGAGAGGGTAATCTATTATGGTAAGTATGCAGAGTAATTGGGAGAGGTTCAGTGCAGCTTGTGGATGTCCAGATCAATGACCTATCACTTGCTCACGTAGATTGTCTGTCAGTGAATTACCTATAATTGTTAAAAATCATCTGTTAGCTGAACTGTGCTAAGCTTCTCTGATGTCATAACTCATTCCAACATCCTGCAGTGTTTTAATCTTCCATTCTCACTTTTTTATTTTGAGAACAAGACTTCAGAGACACTAAAGTAGTGGGATGTGCTCAAAACTGCATAAGTCTGGGTAGCAGAACTGGTTCAAAACTCTGGAGGTAAAAAGCTCCTGGTGCAGATGGGGCCTCAATGAGCTCCCACTGTCATAACATGGCAGCAGTTTGTAGCTGCTCTTAGCAAGTGTAGTGTCAGTGCAGCTGGAAGAGCAAATCCTTGTTCTTTCCTTTACAGATGATGGGATTTGAAGGTAGCATGCCTGTCACTGCTTTGCCTTTGGGAAGGGTACTTAGCATGGTACTATTTTGGTACCAGAAACATCTTTTCTGGAAGTGTGATTCAAGGCTCCATTTATTTTCCTTCTTTATTCATATTCCATTTGTATGGGGAATGTCTTAGAAATATGGCTTAATTCACAAATGAATTTTGCTAGAAAGTCTTTATCAGAAGTCTGGAATCGAAGTGTACAGGTGTGGCATTTTGTTGCTTATGTGTGCTGAGAGATGTGTGTAGCATTGGCAAAGTCCCATTAATTACAAGACAGGAAGTTTTTCAGAATCCTGCTTTCTGTGATGGCTATTGATGACATTTTTCTTTGTAAAAGCAAAGGAGGCTAAAAACCATGTCTGCATCTGTTATTGTTGCTATGACAGCTGTCTTTGTCCAGTTTTAACTATCATATTCTGAATAACTCTTAACTGGGATTTTAACATTAATAGCTACATGCAGAGGAAGTAGATGAGGAGATATTTCAATGCTGTCTCCTCCTCTTAGTCAAAAAAACGTTTATTTTGAGTCATACTGTTTTTATTCAAGATGCAGTGAATTGAAACATTCCATTAGTAACTCTGGTTTAGCATAATTAGGAATGGTATGGTTATGATATAAAGTAGTAGCCAGTTTATTAGCCCTGTTTAGTCATGGTTTGTCTTGAGCAAGACAGATGGTACCACTGATACTGTGCTTCTGAGGAAACTGGGAAGATCACTTGAAATAAGGTGATGCAATTTTTGTACAAGATGATGTACAAAATTGTGTTGTCTTCAGATGGAAGTTGTGAAACAAGCGAGTGCTCCTTGCAACATGCTATCAGTTACTGCATAAGCAGCAGCAAATAAAGACAATTGCTCTGTCTAGGTGTGAGCATGGAATGTATTGTCTCCAGGTGCCAACTTACTTTTACACCAGTGTGCAACACTAGTGAAAAACCACTCTATAATAGCCCATGTTTATTCAAACCCTCCTTTCCAGCATGCTGAACATCTTTCTCTAAAGTGGATAGCTAACTTGTGTATAGTCAGTGTGTGTATTAAGGGCTTGTAAATGGCTGTCTGCTAAAAAATACTGTCATGAGAGAAGTTTTTGTGTGTGTTAGATGGGAACCTGCTAGTCTGAGTAAGGCTGAGTAACTGTTGGTGCTAAAGTAGCAGCAGTTTGGAAAGCTTAATGACCCTAATCCAGACTTGTTTTAGAGGGTGAATTCTAACATGGAATCTTGTATGGTTTAGTTCAATTGGAGGGCCAGCTGTCTATTTGGGAAATCAGATTGCTGTCTTTTAAGATGAAAGCCATATTTTGTGAATATGAACTGCTTTGTATCTGCTTGCCGTGCCTTGTCCGAGGGAAGGAGCAGCTGTAGTCCATTCGCCAGACCTGCATTTGGCTGTTGCTGCCATTGTGTTGTGTGTAAACACGTACCACTATTTTGGATCATATAGCAGCCTGTTCAAAAGGGTCTCACGCATTCCCCAGCTGTTCCGCAACTTTTCCATCTCTGAGCTTGCCAGCTGCTTAATACAGGCAACTGTAGCTGCATTTGTTTCTCTGGTGTTAAGTATTAGTGGAGATAAAATTGACTTCTTGTTAAATGCTAGGTGCTGCAAGCCCCTCTCCTGCTTCAAATGGACTTAAACCAAGAGTAGACTGTTCTTACTGCATCAAGGTGGTTAGTTTTCTTTGTCACTAGTTGTGCAGATGGCATAAAAATCTTTTTTTCATAGATAGGAAATACAGTTGTGTTCGCATATATTTGTACATCCACAGACTGTGGTAGTAGCTAATCCCAGAAGAGCTGGCATATGAAAAGGTGCCCCTTAAAGCCTTGTCAACAGCTCTTTTGTTTCCCCACTTCTCTGAACAACTTGCAGTTTAACAAGGCATCCTGTGCGCTCTTATCAGCCAACCCTTTTGTTTACTGATTCTTGAAACTTTTGTTTCCGTGGCAGCACTGCTCAGATTGGATGTCAAGGAAAGAACGGGGGCTCTGCAGTGCCTTGTATCTGCAGCGAGTGCTCAGGCCAGGTGAGGAACCACAGGCTGAGACCTGCCTGCCAGATTTCTCCTTCCAGCCTGCTGTCTCTGCCATGACAGGGATAGGAAATGTCCAGAAAATGTTTTGAAAATGAACTCCTCTTTCCTGCAGCACTGAATCCATAGCTATCTCCCTGGAGGTACAGAAGTTAAGTCAGACTATCTTCCTATGGTGAACTTCAGTGACAGTTTTGTACAGAGTAAATTCAAGCACCTTTAGAAAAAAGGAAATAATTCTGTTATTGACTGAAGTTACTGTTCTAGCCTCTTTACCTGTTCTTGCAATGTCCATTTGAAACTTTGGATGAGGAGAAGCATATCCTTGGTTGCTGCAAGGGATTGTTAAAGATAGTGATAAAGCAAAGGTTTCAGAGGCCTGAGCTGGTTTCATTAACTAGTGTTCCATATTCCCATATAAGAGGATAAATCAGGTGTTTGCTTGAAATCATATTTAATGCAGTTTGTGATTGAAGAATGTAAATTTGGGTTTTCCTGGTTGGAAGGGAATGACTTGTGCATTC
>NW_008651861.1:5550-27216 GCF_000695815.1 Acanthisitta chloris
CCTTTGCCCAAGGGTCCTAGTTACCCATGGTAACTGGTCTGAAAACCCTCTTATTCAGAGAGGAAATGTTCAGGTAACTGTAAATGCATTTCTTTTTTCTACCCCTTTTCCTGCCCCCCACCCTTCCACCAGGCCTACTCTGTCCTTGCTAGTTGTAGCTTTCATGTTCGTGTTAAACATCAACACTACCTAAATTATGTTAGGATGACTCTGGTTTAATAACAGAGCCTTTCTCTGTTAAACAAAAAAAGCAAAAACATAAAAAGAAGTATCTTGATTTAAGATAGCATATTTCAAGGTCTGTTTTTCATATCTCCAAATAGCTGAGAGTTTGAACTTTTCCATTCTAATGCTAGTGTCTTAAAAGAAGTTGGAACAGTGTATTTGGCTAGATGCTTGCACTTGTCTTCTGGAAAATTAATTTTTCAAAGTCAGCATCGGAGCAGTAAATCAGTATTTCTGAAATCATAGCAGAAATACAGGCTTACAGTTTGAAGTGATCATATTAGATAGATAGTTGTGTTAGCTGAGCAAAGTTACAGATACTAGACTAAAATGTGTAGTTAATACAGGACATGTAGAACTGAATGTGTCTTCTGGACTTAATAACTACATGTATGAATGGTTCTTCAGGAAATAGGTGATGGGGTTCTCATCCAGAACAGCAGATTGTCCATGCTTCGAAAATAAAGGAAGACAACTGAGTGTGATATTGAAGGCATGGAGAGAGGTGGGGAATGGGGGAGGAACTTCCATCACAGAGAAAGTTAGGGAGACCATCTTCATATTTTATTTTTTTTAAGTGCTGTTGATTAATTCATAAACCCCCTTGGAATGAGTTTAGGGAATGGACATAAAGGAGATTGGGAGAACTGGAATTTGAGAAGCAAGAAAGTAAGGAGGTGTTGGTTTGTCCTCAGCTGAACAGAGGAGGAAGACAGTATCTGATTAATAAGCAATGTTCAATTATTAAAGGCTTTAGGAGGAACAAATATTTCTTTCACATAGAAGGTGGTGTGTAGTAAAGTGATAAGACTTTAAATGTCAGTAAGCTGCCTAAACATGTTTAAAATAATAAGGGGAAAAATAAGGGGTTACCCCCTCACCTACCTCCACAAACTGTTTGTAATGAATTTAGTGGAAGTTTTGGAAAGGCATACAAATAGAGCATTTGAGAAGGCTTTTTGTTAGGTGGGTGTTTTTCTTTCTTTTAAATGAAAGGGTTTTAACTTGGCTTAAATTTGCTCCATCCTCTACAGGGGAAAATATTTATTTTAAAGTTTCCTGTAAACTTAAATTAGCTTCCCAGCCAATTTTAAGACATGTCTGTCTATGTAATACCTTCGAGCTCCAGGAAAGCTGACAACTGTAAGGCTTAGTGGAGGAGGAGACATTGTGGATGGCACAGGAGAGTGGCATTTCCAGCAGCAGGAAAATTGCTGTTCTGAAAATGTAACTTGAATTAATCTCTTCAACCTTTGTTTCCTTTTGTTGTTGTTAATGATTTCCTTTGCTCAGCTAGTGATAAGTGCTGCTGTGCCTGCCTCACTTCACTGATTCTTTCACTGCCCTCTGAGACTGAAAATTACAGTATATGTTAAAGACAGAAATAGGGAAGCAGCTCTACCTGCCACTGCTCTAAGCCGCAAGTTGATGTATTTTGAGAGTTATGATCTTTAACTTTGGCACTTCAAGTTGTTTCTCTTCAGGGTGGTCATTGCAGCTCCTTGTGTGGGTTGTCCTGCACACTGGTGAGTTTGGGTGCCTGATATCTCACAGGTTGTGTGGCTCAAGTCTCTGCCCCATATGTAGCTTATCAGCCATGTGCATGACTCCCCAGAGCCTACTTCCACACAACTGTCTCATCACTGGAAAGATTCACAAGTTTGAAAGAAGCTTACTTAAGCAAAAGCTACATTTATGAACAAAATTACAGAAAGAGAACAAAATATATTTAATGAGATAATATGTCAGTAAGGACCTGCCTTAGGCTCAGTTGTTAGGGCTGCCTGTTAATAGCTACCTGTGTTCTGCATGCTTTGCCTTGTGTGTGTGCTGCACATGAGTCTGTGTTCTCATGTGTAATCAGCATTTAGGTGTTCACTGCTAAAAAGTAGCTGTTCTTTCTTCTCCCACCTTACTCCACAAAACTGCTTAGCTAATGTATTCCTGTTTAGATAACACTGTTAGCTTTAGGCTTAAACTGCTTTAGTCAGAGTATTCTGTCACTTGTGGTTTAAAGCATATGGTATGACAAATATTACTCCAAAGGAGTTTGTACAAAACTTGACCCTTGCAAAACTCAGAGAGTAAAGACTCTCCAGAACTCTATAAACACCCTGTGGGATTGCACCAAACCTCTTCTGGATGCTCTCCCTACTGCCTGTCCTCTTCCTTCCTGTTGTATTGTAGAGTGCCAATAGTTGGCAGACAAAGGATTTGTTATTCCTGAAATACACTTGCTTCTCTCCATAATATTTGGTGCATGCCTGACTTGACAACTTGCATGCAAATGACTATTTTTGTATTGTTTTTGTGGACTGGCAACAAAGTCCTTCTGGCTTCCCACTGCAAGCAAAAGCCTGGAGTATGGAACTAAGTTGTTTGTATGGATTCCTGGTATGGAATGCAAGTTTAATTCTTTTAGCTTGAAATTAAATTACCTTGAACAAAATGAACTTTGAATTTAAGTGGCACTGAACTCAGCAAAACAACTTTCTAGGACTTACATTAATAAAAGCTAACTATAGCATAGCTAACTACTGCTAGGGAGGCATTTCAGGTTCATAGAAACCTGTGGTTTAGGAGGGTAATGCTCAGTTTATGCTTCTGTAATAAACTTCATGTCTGAAATACACTGTGTGGTATACCCTGCTGGGATAGTAGAGCCACAGATAACTTGAAGGGATTTGTGTGGGCAGGGACATGGCAGATGAAACATTCCAGGTGAGATACAAATTTCCATGCCCTGGTTTGGGAACCTAATCTGCCTTACAGTACAGCGATAGGGAGCTGCAAAGAAGTTACCAGTGATTTTGTTTCATCTGACCTACTGCTGGAGGACCTGTAGCCTTTTAAAAGAAACCTTTGAAGCAGTATTTGGTTGGACATGCTTTTTCTGGATTCCAGGAGGTGCTTGCCAGCAAGGAGCTGCTGAAATCAAAGCAAAATCAAGCAGAACCCCAAAAGGCCCATATATATGTGTTTGTGAAGTAAGGAGGGTGAGAATCAGTGGGTTTGTGCTGAACTTCAGATGTAAGATCTTTCCAAATGCAGTAAAGAGAGGGAACCCCTTAATTACTGCCTTCAAGAATTATGTTTTTTGAGGTTCCTAGAGTAACATACAAATGTATTTTCATCTTGCAATAGTAGACAGTGTCCTTCCAATAAAAGCAATGTTACTTTATTAAATGTTTCTTGTGCAAAGACCAACGTGAGAACTTAGAATCATGCCACTCACCTCTGAAACAAAGCGAGTAATCTTGGTGTTACAGAGGTTAGTTTCTTAAGGAAGCCCTGAAAAAACTTTTTTCCATGAACACGTTGGTATGAATTGGCATTCTTCCTTGCACAGGAAACCACAAATTCTTATTGTGGAAAACTTCTAACTCTTGTAAAACAGTCATTAGTTTTGTGCGTTAAAGTTGTTCAGAATGTTCTAGTTTTTTTGGTGTGGCCTCTGGAGAGCTGCTCTAAGAAATGCTACTCTTCTGATAAACAGAAGATCACTTGCTCAGATGTTTCCAGTTACTTGTATTCACTGTGCATGCTACTAGGGCTTGGATACTTGTCAAATGCCTAGAAGCCTGAGACTGTCTTTATTGCTCAATTATTTTTACCCCCTCAAGTCTCTAAATATGACAGTTGCAGCAACTGAACATGATCCCTGTATTAAATACAGCAGTGTGTTTGATGAGCTGCTTTGTTAGGGTTTCTGAAACTGGTGCACTTGAAATTGCTTCTGGTGGTGGGTCAGGTGACTCGAAAAATTAGTTATAAGACTTCACTGAGTCTATACTCAGCATCTCTATTTTTCATTATGCTAGTCTGTTTATGACCTGGTCTTCTTAATGTCTCTTTTTTTCTTTTTTTTCAGATCCCTATACCAGATTTCAAATTATCAGTTTTTCAGACTTCATGTGAAGTAAAGCTCTCTTTCTTATCTGAGAACTGCATCCTTAATTTCTGTTCCTTTAAATATGCTATCAAGAGTAGAATTCAAATCGCATGGCACATTCTTGTTTTTCTTTTTAATGAAAGAAGAAGGAACAGTGGGTGGGCATGTAGCAAATCACCTAAGCTAGCAGTGATAAGTGAGGGGTTTTTTTTTCTTTGCTGTGCAGGCTACTTGTTTGAAACAGATTTATCATGTAATCTTCATTAATGTTTCATACTTTCTACTATTTTGGAGTGTTAGCTGGGTTCTTAAGTACTGGAACGTTACTGCTGCTATTTAAGGCAGGACATCTGTCATGATGTGTCTAGAGTCTGATTTCCCCAAGCCTGAACAATTCTTGCCTTTATACTCTACCTATGTAGCGCTTGGTCTTTCTACAACCTAAAAATAATGCTACAGAGAGATTAACAACTCACTGAAAGTCTGTGATTTCTGAGAGCAGCAACTTGCCAGTAGCTATGTCTTGTGTCATCTGGACAATGCCTTGGCAGAGTTTTAAAAATTTACTGAACTAGGCCAAATTAGCTTTCCTTTCTGGTCAGACATAACTTTTTGTACTTGGGAGAGTGTGTGCAAAATAAATTCATGCTTCTCACAAACAGTGTTAACATTCTCTCATGCTGCACACACCAAGGCTTCTGGGATCCAGCTCTAGGAGGATCCTGGTGTGCTACCCTCAGTTTGCTCCCTTGTTTCTGGCAGTCATGGCTTGCATACTGACTTCCTTGGGCTTTGGGACTTAGCCGTTGCAGTAGCCTCAGTGCTGGCTGCCCTCTCAGCCGTGGTTTATGTCCCAACAGCTGTTCAGTTTGCAGACTTTTACTGGAAATGCTGTTTGCAATATTGTTATGATATTGTTGAATATTCCATGCACAGGATAGTGAGGTTACTCTGTGGAGCCTCAGAACTCATCTTTAGAAGGGGCAGACTTTGCAGGGCAATCTAGAGACATGATTTCCCTTCTCCCACTGAAACCCAACTCTGGAAACTTCATTTTAGAGACAGTTTTAATGAGCTTTGAAACCTGTGTTACAGTTTCCAGGACAACCCTATGTGACTTTGCAGTAATGCCATTTTGGGGATGAAATTATATGACTCTCAACAGCTCTCTTTACTCCTCCCATTTCCCTCTTTCCTTCCTGCTTTCAGCTGTATATATGTGCTGATTATTCTGGGGTGGCTCTAGTCCACTCCTTCAACTTTGCAAGCTGCTTTATCACAGGTTGTAGTTGCTGGGTCAGCATGCCAGTGTCTGCTGTTAGTGAACCAAGAAAGGTCTCAGACCTCCAGTGCATGTGGGAGCTGGTATAGTGGGAATCAGCCCAGCTGGGAGTGGGGTCAGTGTCAGACTGGACAAAAAGTATGTGTTCTCCACAGTTCACTTCATCTAATGTGGATCAATGTGTGAACATGAGTTTTCTGATTGCACCTTTCAGTTCTGATTTGGCAAATTAAAAGCTTTCAAATGGAACAGTGAAGCTTAAAAGTTCATTTGAAGCTTAAAATGCTGCAATTGGTTTTTTTTTTCCCTTTGTGTCTCCTATTCCACACTATTTTGTATGAGTTGTTTGTTTAAAGGAAGCTTTACACTTTCCAGGGAAGATCCTAGCTGGGAAAGGCCTGAAACGATTGTAGTTTCACAGCACTGCTTGACCCTGTTGAATTGTAACTGTGTATGACTGTTATTAATCTAAAATTGCAGATGCTTTTTGTGTTCATCAGATTGTAAAGATGCTATGAGAGCATGCAGCATGTTTTAAAGTACCATGACTTGTGGCATTTTGGAGTTAGAATAGTCATTATGACTATTCTATATATTCTATAACAGTTCTATATATTCTACATATTCATTCTATATATTCTACATATTCTATATATTCAAAAGTTCTATATATTCTATAATAGTTTCTAATAGAAACTATTCTATAACAGTTTCTTCTGTACTGGTTGAGTAAAATTAAAGACAATGGGGAAGAAATGCTAGGGAGGAAGGAGATTTGAAATAACTGTACTTGGTCAATGCAAACAACATAGGAAGTTTTGCGAAACTGTTAAACTAGGACTGAGTACTTCAAAGTTTACTAGAGTAATACATGCTATTGAACCTGATGCCTTTGGCTTGTGGTCATCAGTGAAGGCCTGCTTTTTCACCTGGTTTTGCAATTAGGGATTTACTTTGGCACAAAGAAGATAAGAAACTTAGTTGAGTTAATAGAATACAAGTGTCTGGCTGGAAACATTCCCAGCAATGATCTGATTCCTAGCCTTTTCTGTAGCTGCTCAATAGTGCCACCAATGCATATTTGGCCACAAAAGAGTTATGACAATCTGCATAAATTCTAGGGTTTCTGAATGACTCAAAACCACTTTAATAGAGGGTAAATGCTGGTCATTTATAACTGTTGGCTTGAAGAAAAGGAATTGGATTTAACAGAACAACTTGGTGGATGGTCAGTTCCAAGTGCTCTGGCTTCCTAGGAACTGCCAGTTGAATTTAACAAAACTACTTCTGCCTGCTGACTTCAGGGCATCCTAGGTGCAGCTTGGTAAGCTGGGTGCCAGTGACTGGCCCTGCACACCTACCTCACAGGACAGGAGTCTTGTCTCCTGAGACATCATCCCCTGGACCAAGATATCCAGATTATTGCTGGACTTTGTTTACAAGGGACACCTGAGCTGGCTCTGTTAGCTGCTGCAGGTGTTGAATTGCCCCGGTGTTTTAGAGAAGGCTGTGCTGTACTAGCAGTACATTCTCCAGGCTAATTAATATATATATTTTTGACCAACACAAGAAAAGGTCTGATCTTAACAAAACTTTTGCTCATTATAAAGTATTGAAGTATTTGAGTAAAGGCAAAAAGAAACCCAAACAAAAAAAACCCAACCCCAAAAAAATAACCAAAACAAAATTATTTGATTTCTCACTTCATTCTGGCAGTAGATGCATATCCAGTATGTGAAGGGGAGACTCATGATTGTGTTGAGCTCCAGATATGGGAGGGTGTTCTGCATTACAGGTGGATGAAAAATTTCAGGGCAATGAGCAGAGTGCAACTGCCTGACTGCCTTGAACTTCACTTGTATAAACGAACCTCTTCACAGATTTCATTTTGAGTGTCCTGAAAAGATTCTCACTAGTTGTTTGGCTTTTTTGCATTATTGTCTGGTGAGCTTTTTATCCAAAATACTACATAATTTGGATCTGAGAGTTAGATTCAAGGTTAATATCTCCATAGAGAAGTCCATGTTGTTCAGAGATGTTCCAGTGTTAATTGTCAAGAGAGGTGCCCTCACTGCTCAGCTGAGCTGCAGGGTTTGTTAGTTGTGTACTGCTTGCAGCTCTCTGTTGTTTAAGTGCTATTTTTGATGTCTCACAGCACTGAAATATTGAACTTAATAGATGTGACAGCAAGGAGCCTTATCCTGAAATGTGCTGCTAGAACTGAGTTAGGACTGTTCAGATTATGCTCTAAATTTTTATTTTTCCCGGGGTTAATTGCACCATCTACTTGATTAATTCTATTTAAGTAGTGTGCTTGCTTTGATACTTGAGCACAAGATCTGATATTATTTTGGTTGTTCATGGCAAGCTGAGTATTGTGTTTTATATTTGGGGTTTTTTTGTTTTTAAAATCCTCTTAATAGCTTCTGTATTGAGTACTGTTGTCTAGAATAAGCATTTATTTGTGTGTATACCTGATTCACAAGAATTCTTAAGTTCCAGTTGTCTTAGGCCCTTGAGAGTCTTGCTTCATCTTGTCTATTGCCTTTGCCTTGTTTCTGTTTCTTTTTTTGTGTGGCACCAGTCATTTCCAAGACCTTGGGGAGGGGTTTTCGACTACAGCTCTCACTCTCATGTATGGGCAAGTCTTCAGTCTCATTCTGTAATTACTCAGTGAAGAGAGCTGTCTCAGTTGTTGTCAAGGAAGCTTGAGATGCTTTGAGTTGTTGCAGACCAGAAGATGATTATAGTTCTCTAAGAGTTCCTCTGTTCTCCTGTGTAACATAACCTTGTCACTAGCAGAGCATATTTGGAAATTCACATAGGTGAACAGAGGAAGTGCAATAGGCTGCATGAATCCAGTAAGTCCCTCATTATGTTGTTTTGTTTGAAAAATACATTTTTTTAAACTTTAGGATTTCTTGCATTTATTTTTAACGACATTAATTTCATTGGTAATGGAGATGCTTAAGTCTGGGAGATAAATCTAAACATGAGGAATGTGTCTTGAATATGTTGTTAAGAGATGATCTGAATGGGCAAGCGCATGACCTACTGGTGAACGATCTTGTAGCATTAGTCATGTCTTTCTGCCTTGTCTGAGGAAACTAAATGTTTAATATTCCTTCCATTTCTGAATCTGGCCTTTCTAGAGACTGTAGTTAGCTGTGACTGTTATCTTTGGTAAGATATTCAACTGTTTCTATTCTGGATTTTATGGTCTTGTTTCTATCATTAGTCGGTTCTTGGGTATTTGGGGGAGTTTCTTTGGGGTTTTTGGCTGTGTGTTCCTCCTTAGCTTGCACTGAAGACTTCATTGCTAGACACTCAGGCCATGTCCAGTTGATCCAAATAGTCCCAACAGCTGAGATAACTTGTGTTCTGTCAGAGCTGGATGATGTGCTTGTGCATTTTAGGATGATATGTAATAACCTGAGCAGGAGAGATGCCTGTGGGGGAAAAAGAAGCAGAAAAAGGGATTCTGAATTAGGTGCCCTCTTACTACCTCTAGGGAAAGGGCTGCTGCAAAGCAGGTATATTCTAAGGGATTGCTTTTGTATTACAGGTCTCTCAAGAGCTGCACAGCTTTAATTCTTGTTTAGCACTTCTACCTTTACCTGACCTCCACCAAATCTTCTCCTTTAGCCATATTTGCAGTATCTTTCTTTTCTGGCCAAAAAATAAAGCATGTCTATCTTGTGTGCCATTTATTGATTTGTGCACTGCTCTCTAATTTTGCCAGAGTGGGACAGTGGTGTGAGATTGGAAGGAGGGCTCGAGTTACCTGAATGATATTGTCTCAACAAGTTTTATCTCTGTAGGTAAAGGCCCAACGAGGGAAAATAAATAAATAAATAAATATTATCTTGCAGAGTAATTTGAAAAATTCAGTGGTTAAAATTGAACAATTATTACCTGTAGAGCTATCTTTGTAAAGATTTATTTTTTTTCCTGACTCTGGAAGTGCAGAAGTGGATGCCTGTCTCTGTTACCCATTTTGTCAGTGCTGAAAAGTTCAAAACTGCAAGTGGTGTTTGTGATGAACTGGCATTTCAGCAGTGACGCTGCTGTCAGCTCTGTCTCTTTCTGTCCTTGAATGCAGCAAGCCTGTTCTTCTGCTGTCTCATAGTAAACAGTTGTGATCACTTCACTTCTCAGCATGTAATAAGTTCAGCATCTTTAAAGCAGTGAATATGTTATGCTACTAATGGCTTTGGACTAACTAATTTACGTGGAAACTGAGCATTTCCTCACTTGAAAACGTGATCCAGATCTTAATTGTAAACAGCTTGGAGATTAATCGATGCATCTAATTTTCAGTATTTCTCACATATTTAAGGGAGACAGTAAAGTATCTAAATTGATGAAAGCAAATGAAAGCTGAGTGGTTTTGGAGGAAGGCTTGAAGGAATGACTCTAGATCTTAGTGCTTGGTATTAACACTGAAACTTAGGTACTGTGATTACCATAGACTTAAATTGCAATAAGGAAATGATATGACAGCAAAATGAGTCAGAAGTGAGAGAATCTGAGAAAATCAAAGTTACCTCGTGGTAACAAAGTCTTGAATGTATGGTGTTTTTTGGAGAGGTGGTTAAGAACTGTAATCTGCTGCATAATCAAATGTGTCTTCTGAAGAAAAAAACCCTACTATTATGAAATCAGAACATGCAAATATCTCTGAGCCTGAAGGAATGTTTGAAAAATTAGTTTTGAGAACTTGGGAGACAATCTAGTCAGTGTATGTGGAAATGTGCTCCACAGTACACATTAGCTTGGCAGAAGTCATTGGTTTACATGCTGATAAAATATCTCTTTCCTAAGTGTTGCTACTTGACAAGTCTAAGAACGTTATAATTTGTTTTTGCAGCCCTTTCAGATGTCCTATATAATTGACTCCCCTGCCAAAGGAGCTAAGAGAGATGCTGTAATGGAACCACTCCTGATGTCACATTTTAGCTATAAAGGAGTTTGTTAAATAATGAAACCTTTAAATCTAAGATCATAATTTATTTTGGCTAGGATTTGTATTTATTTAATTACAGGTGTGCTCTATTTCTGGAGGTTTTATGAGAAAATTTTGAGACTTGAAAATGTTCTTACTCAGATACATGGTTGATTGTGGCAACTGCAAGTCTGATTAGACATCAGAGTTTGCCTGTGTTAGGATATGAGTTCAGGATGGACTACTGTGACTTGAATTGGTGGCAGCTCGTTTACAGATATAAAAGGAATCTTCTCTTTGCCGGGTGTATCTTAATCAACATTGCTGCAGTTATTTGAATGTACAGTCAGTGTAACCTGTATACAGGTATCTGGGTGGAACTTAGACTTTTTGTCACTGGGATACCTACACTCGTGCTGTCTGGAACATGGGGCAATCACAGCACTTCTTTAAAATTGTTTTGAGAGAATGAGCTAGTTAATTCACCTGGTGCTTGGCTTTTATTTTGGTATATCTAATTGATATGTGGAAGGAATTCAAGCTGCAGATGAAGGAGTGAGCATGCCTAAGAGAGCTCAAGCACTGTGATTTGTCCTCTAACTCATTACTAAAGCTCTAACTTTAGTCCATGTTTCTGGCCACTGTTTCTGTCCTGGGGCACTCTGTCAGAAGAGATTCTCACCCCTGTTCCTTGCATAGTGGCCCATGTCAGAGGTAAGTCTCTCAGCAGGAGTGCACATTGCCAATGTCTAGCAGAGGTCTGGCAGAGCAGAGCTATGCAAGTGCAGGTTAGAAGTCACTCAGATAACAAACCTAGAACACTTGGGGCTGCCAGTTGGCTGATACATGAAGTGGGTGTTTTACAGCACGTAATCTCTAAACTGCAAGGAAGAGATTGAAAACAATAGTTGATTCTTAGATTTGCTGTAAAACCAGTTTTAATCTGTTTGTCTTTATTGTGCTGTGAGGGTTGTGGGTTTTTTTCCCTGCTCTTTTTTAGCCTGTAGGTAGAGAAATTCATTTGAACTTAGATGAAATTCAACAGTAAGTAGTTACTTTTTGCATTCATTGAGGTTCTTGCCCTTTGACATTCAGTATAGTGGCTTGCCTGGCTGAGAGGGAATTGGCTCTCTACACAGCATCTAGCTTTTCAGAAGCTTATTGCCAGCCTGAAAAAAACCCACCTCACTTTGTCATTTTAAGTGAAAACTTGTAGTCTTAAAAAAAACAAACAAAAAAAAGGAGTAAAATGTGTCACACTGTTACATTATTACATTACAGTGCTACGTTGTGTTCTAGCACTTTGTGTATATTTCAGAAAATGTGCTTCCCTGGCTGGTGGCTGACTGGCAAATTGAACATCTGCCTTAAGCAGGTAGGTTAGGAATTTCCTTGGAGCTGGGGAAAAGCAAGAGTGTTCCTCCCTGTGCAGGGCAGGATTGAGCTGCAGTTTCTCAAGCACCTGGAGCAGGGTAGATGTGTTGAGATGTCTTCCCAGCCATGCGTGCGGTGGAGGAGAGGAGTGCTGGCTGAGCTTGCCAGGAGTCATAAAGCCTCTGGGTAGTGATCACAGTAAACATGCTGTGAGAATCACAGCCCTGCTTTCCCATGAGTTATGTGAGGCAAAAAATGGTCTTCATGTCACTTGTTCTGTTGGAAAGCCCTTGCCACTAGCAGCTAAATGATGTGCAAAGCAGTCAGACTGTGGCTCTTCCAGCATTCCTGGTGTTCAGGCCTATGGTACTTGCTTCTGTTTTCAAAACTGAATTTGTCAGCATAGACAGACTACTTCACTCTGAAAATGTAAAATCTGATCACAAGTGCTTCTTGTGTTGCAATAAACATACATAGCTTTCCTCTACAAGAGCTGCATATTGTGCTTGCATTTTCCCCTCACTGTTTATTCAGTAGTCTGCCAAACAGTGTAGATATCTTCTGAACAGATATTGAGTGATAATGGCATTGCTTCCTGTAAATTCAGACTACTGTATTCTACATACAATACTCATGGTTTTATTGCTAACAAGGCTGCTGTTGGCAACAATGAAGTACACCACAAAATTGCTCTGATCTTAGGTTTAAGCTGTAATTTGAGACAGCTACCTTGAACCAAAATAACTGAAGTCCATAAATAAACTATTAAGCAACATAAACTTTTTAATGGCAGAAACAGTTAGCAAGGAACTATGCAAATCCCACAAGCCTAGATTATCTCTACCATAATCATGTCGCCCACTAAGTGAGTAAAATTTCCAAAACTTTGCTCATGAATAAGTCTGGATTGTTTGTGATCTGATTTCATAAAATAAACAAGAAGTCTAAAGGCTCCAGAGGCTACTTAAGGTTTTGCAGATGGGTTAATGCTACCTCTTAAGTCTTTCAAATACATGTGAGGAGATAGTGGAAGTTGGAGAAAGTATGCCTAAGAAAGGAACTTATTATTGGATATGTGCTGAATTTCTTTATCAATATAGCCATTTTTCCAACAGGTCACTTTAATAGTCTGTTTGAAGTAGGTTTTAAATGTCCAGTGAGGTTTTTGCTACTTATTCTGCTAGATAATACATGTTGCTGAGTATTTTCTGTCTGCTGTATGCTTATTGTGGTAAAAAAGTGAACATTTGCTGTGACCTTTCTGGTTCTGCTTTGGTACTTTTAACACATACCTGTTCTGATCCCATACGTCCTGCCGGATTGTCCCACCTAAGGCAGCTGTGCCAACAGAACTAGGAAGAAAACAACAGTTGCAACAGTATAGAAAAAAATGCTCCCCAGCCCATGGGTGTTGGAGGAGAGAGATAGCTGAGGTTTTCAGCCATGGAGTTGATGGACTTCCCAATGGATTGTCTTGCCTGGCCTTTGAGGTAGCCAGCCCCAAACAGCAGTAGTGGTACAGCCAGTACTCTGGAGATCATAGGAAGCTTCTCTTTGGGGTGCTTTAAGAATGGATTTGGTCTCCTCCATTTCAGAAGAGGAGAAATGAGTTCCAGCTTTTGGGGACATTTTACCTAGGGAACCTCCTAAAGATCATGCCTTGCCTTTTTTGGTTTTGGGTTTGTTTTTTTTTTTTTTATGGTTAGGTGTTGTCTAATTGAGATAAAATACCATGCATACTTCTGATACAGGGATATGTACTTGTTCAGATAAATATGATGCCCCACACCCCAATACAGAAAGAATCAGCAGCAAATGGTCATCTTGTTGAGCATACAGACCTGTACAAGGGAAGGCTCATTCTGTGCCTGTTACCTCTCTTGTAATGGAGCTTGCTGTAAAACAGAGACTTGTCCTGAAGTCTCCTGCCTCAGCACAGATCTCTCTGTAAGCTTTTGTTTACTTTACTAAATCTCTGACTCAGAGTCACTAGAGAACCTAGAAATTTGGGTGATGGAAGCCATAGACTTGCCCAAAATGGGTATTCTGTAGAAAAAATTCCCTTCCTTAGGCACATAATCTAAAACATGGCTCCACTGAGTTAACATGAATCTCAGTGCTTTTTCAATGCCAGACCCTGGTGAATTGCAGATTTCCCTTTATCTTGAGTGATGAACTGGGAGCTGGAGTATGGGGGCTAGGTACTACGTTCCCACCCACGTGTACCAGCTTCCCCCTTTGCACCCCTCTGCTCTTCTGACCCCATACTGAGTCATCTGTGTTTAACGTGTAAGGAGCAATTGAATTATTTTTATGGTGGCTGGTCTGCAGTGAGTCAGTCATGTTGTGGAGCCTGGAAGGGAGAGGAGTGGGAATCTGGCAGCCAGCATCTGGCTGAGATTGCCATGGAGCCACAGACCAATCCTGGTGACTTCTCCAAGGTCACACAAGCTTCTGTCAGGAAGAAATTGAAACCTTTTCTTTTGTGTTACATAGAGTGGTGACCACAGGTCTGCCATATGCAGTAATGGGTAGGAAGTGGCTTTAGATGTGTTCTACACGAATTTGCTGTTTGCTTGCAAATACTGATGTATAAGTTAATAGATGCTTTCTAGTATATGCTAAAATCCAAACATACTGAGCTGGTAACTGTAGATCTTCAGGTGTAAGGTGGGTGCTTTCCATGAAGAATTCATAGTTACCTCAGGTTAACTTTCCCTTAGAAATGTGCTTTTTGGGTAGACAGTGATCGATCAGCTGCAGCACATTTCTGTATAAGAGCTAGTGCCTTTTAACGAAGATAGCTCAGGAGTTAGTGTCTGAAACAAATCATTATGTGATATTATATTGCCAACTTGGTAAAAAAATCAGTTGGTCACAGTTGCCTGCTAACTCAGTCTGCAGTGTGACTAATACAAAAGTAATGGCCTAATACAAAATTTAGAATGGGTTATTTCACCAATCCTGGACGCACAAATTTCTGGATGCACAGCATTTTGAGCCAGTCTCCTTATGAAGGCAGTACTGAAAGTAAAGGGTCTGAGGGCAGAGCTTAGGTCATGTATTCTGGCATCAATTTCTGAGCATTGTTTTATGTTTGGATTCATTCGGGAAGAAAGAAACTAGGAAACATTTCTGAGCAAAGATTTTAGAGCTCTGTGCTGGTTATGAAGCTGTCTGCTTCACTCCTGTCTTTTGAAAGTTTCTTCAGAAAAAGGGCTAGCCAAAAAAGTTCTGGATGTGACTGTATGTCACTTAGGTGCATTTTCTTTACATAACATACTACAGTTGATTCAATTTGAAGGGCTTTCTCCTAGGTCTGGTAAATTTTGTCAAGCTACCACTGGACTTAATATCTGTGTATTTTTTAAAATTCTATTTCCTGAAACCACAGAAAGCTTGTTGCAGTTTTGCTTGGTTGGTTTTCTTTTTTTTTGTCTTCAGCAATCTAATATATTGTCTGATGTTCTTCTAGGAACAAATGCATCATGTGGATCTTTATGTAGGAGGCTTTTTAGACTTTTAAAGGTTGGGTTTTAGCCACTGGGTTCATGTGACATGACAAATGTGGAACATCTGTGTACTGATGCACATCACTGTTCTGAAAGTCATTCCCCCCACCACATGCATTGAATTAAATAGAAGAATTTAGAGAAAAAAATATTTGGAAGAACACATTCTGTCAAACACAATGGCAAGGATCTGTTGTGCAAGTCGTTGGAGCTCACTCACACACTTCTCCATGCACTTCTTATTCAGGGGTCTGTTGTGCTCTGTGCATTAACTGTTGCTCCCTTGGAACCAATAGAGTGGTATCATACCTTCCTAGTTGGTGGCAAACTCTTTTCTGCATAGAAATTAGTCTAGCATAGGGCATTTCTTGATATAGTTCCTTGTCTGAGTGATGTATGGGCTGTATGTGAGGTAAGTAGGTGGCTGATTTGGCTTACTTGAACATCTTGACTTACACATCTAAACCAAGTGTGTCTGAGTGGCTTAGACCAGGATCTCTCATATTAAAACATGAATCTTATAACTCTGCCTGAAATGGCTTTATTTAGTGACTGATATCCTTGGAAATCCTGAGTGCTACTGTTTGTCTCCACACTATAGCTGGAGTAAGAGGTTTTGACTATAAAATAACGGAGAAAGGAAAAGAGAAGAGGAAAGGAAAGACTGCCAAACTTAGATTGCAATGTACAGTATAACCAAAAATCAGACTTCAGGGTGCAGCTCGCAGCTTATATTGAGGTGGAACTCATTGTTAGGGTGGTAAAAAATCACTGCTGTGCAGAAGACAAGTGGCAGATATTAATAGTTGTCTTCCCAGAGACTCGCATGTATTTCCAAAGTGGTCTGAAACTGTTTAGGTTTGAACAGGTCATTAAGTAGTGGATTTTTAAAGTAATATAAAGCTATTCTTTTGGGTGTTGTCATCACAGATAAGGATTTATTGAATTCTGGTACTCACATCTAGAAACCAATATTAAAAACTCAGTCCTTACTTTCTAGATTATCTTCACAGGCTCAAACCCGGGACTGCTAATGTAAAGGACCTCTTTTAGTTGACCTGAACTTACTTGCAAACGTCTACCTCTGAGATGATTTCTGAATACTTCCCTCATACATTGAGGTTATAATGGCTGTTTTCATTTCTGAAGCCTTTAATATCTTGTTCAAAGATACTTCAGTTTATAAGAGCTTCTTCTGTAGAGTGCATGAAAAGGCTCTTGTTCCAGCATAGCCATATACACCTGCTTTTCAGATGCTAGAAACCATCTCACACTGAAAATATCACTTCACGTGGAAACAGCTTCTGAATGATGCCTTGCTTCTAAACGAGGTGTAAGAAATGGTCTGAAGTAAAGGGAACATCTCTGGGATTTGTTGTGCAGAGGCAGGTGCTTAGGGAGTGGACAGAAAGTGGCATACAAGACTTGAATAATTTGGGCATCCATTTTAATTGTCCTGTTTAGCTGTGCTGTCTTAGGCTTTGCTATGCTCTCATTAAATACTTCTTATCATAAAACTATAGTTCGTAACAAAATGCAAATTCTTTAATCTTATAAGTTGGGGGGAACCATTTTTGTTTGGGTTTTAAGTTGGCAGTTTTTGAAACTAGCTTAATTTTATTGTTCGTGGGTTTTGTTTGTTTCTGGATGGTTGGTGGGGTTTTTTTTTCCCTTTTCAAAGCTGTTAATCCAAACCAACCAGCCACTCTCTCACTCCACTCTGCTTGGGCTAAGAGGCTGCCCCCATCAACCTCTGTGAGCCCTGTGTCTTTAGTGAGTGAGAATCCATACAGATTTTTATATTGCATTTCCAGCAGACTTTTCTTGTCTTCATGTACTTGCTGTAGCCAGCACTGGGAGTCAGCAGCTCTGCCCACGTGCCCTTTGAAAGTCTGATGCAGAATCTGGGCTGATCTAATTGTGATCTGTCTGGTACAGGACTTGCCCAAGCAGGGTGTTTATAATTTAAATGTTTTTTAATTTAGCTTTGTAAAACTGTAGTTAGGAAACAAATCTGTACATCCAGAATGTGTAGGTGTTATATTAAGCTGGTGTTCAAAGTCGTTAAATACAGCTTTGATGTAAATTACTCTATGTAAACATGGTGGTAACTTCACATTCTGAGAACCATTTAAGTTCTGTAGCTTCTTTTACCCATGCTCCAGTTTTGTTAAACAATTGAGAGTAATCCTGGGAGGCCCTTCTGACTTTAGTCTGGTTTATTGCATGAAAATTACCTTCAGAGTGCTGGGAAAAAAATTAGATGATTTTTCTGTCTTTGAAGAGACTTCTGATGTCTTGAGTCTTTGCTACACTAGAGGTCAGTGTATGATGGGAGCTTCTGTGTGATGGTGGTATAGAGTTTCTTGCAGAATCCTATTTCATTAACTTTGAAACCAGATTCTAAGAGAAACTGTAGCCTGCTACTATGGAAAAAAACTTAACATTAATGTGTCTTATGACTTTCTTGGCTAAAGGACTTTTTTGAGCTTCCTACTTTTAATTCTCCTTGCTTAAGGAATATTAGGCAAGTATCAGTAGCAGTACTTAAATGTGGTAAGCATGAACATACACATTCAGTTGTTCCAGCATGCACCTCAAACATTCATCTTGCATTGCAATAACATGACTTTTTGGTTCAGGTATATTTCTATATACCAATGTATTTACAAGAGTCATCCTTAATTTCTGCACTGTACTTATTAAAGGCATGGTGGAAGAATTGCACATGCAGCTATTGTTTTTAGAGTAGTGTCAGCTTCCTGGGCACTGAGCTAGTAACTTCCAGGTGAATGGCTTCACTTAGTGTGTTGAGGGAAGCATAGTTAGGCATGATTGTATCACACTTGCAGAGATTCTTTGCTCAGCAGGTCTTCTTCAGTTCTCCAGAAAAGTAATTTCTTTAAGCATCTGGAATGTGCAAAGCAGATTGTTTCTGAAAACATCATTGGGCAGGGGGACTAGAGCAGATGGTCAAACTACGACAGTGTTATGTAAGGTGAAATGGGAGAGAAATGCACTGAAGGAGAGTCCAGCTGACTGGAGCAGATTAAATCACAAATGACAATTTAAGTAAGATGAAAAAAAAAACAGTAGGTTGGATTTGAGCTTTTGAATGTGTTTTCTAAGAGAACTGCCTAAAACCAAAAGTGCCTGTATCCTGTTACTCTTGTGTGGAGTTCTTCTGAAATGCCTCAAAAACTTGAAAGAACATGGGATGTTAAAAGGTTGCAGGCTTGAACCAATATAGAGGGTAAGTGCAGGTATAGAGCTGAATTTTGCTGTTCTTAAGTGATACTCTTGAGTGCTCAAGAGACCTGGACTGATGAAAGTCTTTGTGGCCTTTCTTTTTGGTAGAGTGGAAGGAGGAGGGGAAATAGTAAAAGCATAACCAGCAGTCTGAAAATCTCCTTTGCGCTTGGCTCCTGCCCAGTATGTTTTGTTATATGCCTCTGGAGCATTAAGAAGGATGACACCTCAGTTGAGATAGTGTGAAGGAGGTGTTAGACTCTGGTTTAATTGAACTCTCTGTGAGGATTCCTGGCTTCACAGGAAATTGTTGCACTCCTCTACCTCTTTCCCAGTTCTTTCTGGGCTGCCTTTTTTTTTTTTTTTTTTTTTAATCCCCTGTAAAAAATGAAGATGTACCAAGGCTTTGCAGAATGGAGCTTTATCAAGCATCAATAAGTTGTGTTGGGCTTCACAGGGTTGGGCAAGAGCCTGAGAAGGCAATGGCTTTGGAGAACTGATAGAAGGCATTAAGCAACAAACAAAACGTGTTAAAAATTTCTTTCATTTTCCTGTTCTTTTCTGATTGGAGGGGTGCAACCTTGATTTGTTTCAGTGAAACTCTTCCTAGTCTGTTCTGCATGTAAGAGCTCCAGAACTAGAAGACTTGTATTAAAGAAGAGAAGCTGTTGTAGGTGTCTTGTAGCCAGCCTAGTGAATAACCTGACAGGACATTGCACTTTCTTGGAGAGCAACTGTATGTCTGTGCACATAGAGATAGACTTTCTTGGTTCAGCTGTTAGGTGTTAAATCCATCCAAATATTGATGTTATTTGCATCCAGAAGAATATTTGTCTAGCAAAAATGTAAGTTTGATTATCCTCCTGGATCAAAAATGATAAATCTTTGTGCTTAAGCAGAGATGATTACCTGCTAGTGCCTCTTTCTAGTTCATAATATCAAGTATCCAAATGGTATTTTGATGTCTGTCTTTCCTTCATGATGTACTAATTCCAGGATCTGTCTATTGTGTAATAAAGCAGAGTCCATCAAAAAGGCAAAGATTAATATTTGGAGTGCCTTTTCCTGCTTTTGTTCTAAACTCTCAAAATGCAGGGGTTATCAGATATATGGTTCAAGTGGCTTGCCAGGCACTTCTCACATGAACTGCAGAGAGAGCACAAAAAATTGCAGCTAAGGTCAGTTTTGTAAAGGTCAGAACTCAATTGTCAGCTCTCACATTTGGATTTCAATCTCAAATGTTTCCTGGTAGTTGCTCTGTATCTCTTAGGTCTTATGTTTGTCTCATTGTGCATTCTTGCCAATATTTTTTGTAAGACTTCTGACACTAACAAGGATGTGTAAAATATAGCAGCATAGGCAAATATGAATTGAAAACCACCCCAACTCTATCAAGATAATTCAGCTCATACAAGATATTTAAGGTTCTTTTAAAAAGATAGACTTTGGCAGGCCTTCAGAACTGCAGCACCATGCTTTTACTCTCTTGTTCCCATGCACAAATGTAGCATTTGCCAAAAAAGAATTATTAATGAGATGTACTAGTGGCACTGTGGCAGTGTGCACCAGGTTTAATGTGTGCTGTGCATTATAAATGTCCCCTCTTCTCACCTCCACAGTGACTTCCAGGAAATCTCTGAAGTAGTTGACCAAAACTATAGATGAATTTCAAATCCTGCCTTTTCTGTTTGTTTCGAAGTTTTGTTACATAAAGAAGAGGAAAGTAGGAACAGAAGGAGTAACCAGGCAGTTAAGTAGCAAGAAGGAATTTGGAAGTAGCATTATGTGATGGTAGAGAAACTAGTTTATCTTTCTTCCAGCTGTCTGTTGCCAGCCATCGTTTTTAGCTTAATTTTCCTATCAGACTGAAGTTGAGTGCCCCCTCATTTACCCTCTTGAAGTGCAGGAATGATCATTTGAGGTTAATGAAAGTTGGAAATGGGAAAACAGTAGTATGTGGTTGACTGTCTTGGAACTTTAGTCTAATTTCCTGCCTCAAATGCCGAGATAAATGTGGGTAGATCATAAAAACTGGGTTAGTTCAAGTGTGTGAACAGCTGCATAACATTAGGGAGAAGACTGAATTGCTGCCTTACCTGTTCCCATGCACTCTGAGGTAGTCTGTATTTGGGGGTTTGCTTGTCTTCTAAAATCAGAATTTTTCCCAACTCAGACAAAATTCCTGTCTTATCTGTCTCTTCAATGGATTATTTTTGTTTTGACCTCTTCTCTAGATGCTGTTATTAGTGTCTGACATGTTCAGCAGCTGCAGTGGAAGCACAGAGGTGACCTGTCTGCTCTTAACAGTTGTTCCTCCAGTCACATAGGATATCATGACTTCATTTTGTACCTCCTAATAGATTAGAAAAAGAAGTTGAATAAAGCAGTTGTGAAAGTGAAAGCAGTATATTTGGCACCTAAATATATATTCAGGTGAGCTGAGTCTCACTGTGCAGGAGTAAATATGTTATTTTAGTTACCAGCTATATTACAGGAATCAGAGGTATATTGATCTGTGGAAAGAAACAACTGCATTGGTGGTACAGAATAGAATAACAACCCCAGAGTACTTAATTATTGTAAGTTTTTTATGATTTCAGGGGATTGGAATCTTTTAGGACAATGTGGTGCTGGGAGAATTCAGCTAGTTTGAAACAACCCAACTTGGATACTGCATCAACATGAATATCCATGTGAGCTAAATCACCCTGCCAGTTAGTGTTAAAGGCACAGCCAGAGTTTTGTGTTTGCCAAAGAAGAAAAGAAAAACAGTTGTTCAAGGTGTGGGGATCAGAAATCAGGCCACGTGGCACATGTTGTCTGCAGAACTGGACTTGCTTGATAAGTCAAGTGCTTTCCACTGGGAGAGGTCTTGGGTCTGCCTTCTGATTGCTGTGGTTCTACAAAGAGAATTGGCTCTTCCAGTTGCATCCACAGATGTTTAAAATTAAAGATTTTGAGGGTAATGGTATTGTGGTAAATGTTGATGGGTTTGTTATCATCTTTAGTGCTGCTTGACCTTCTGGAAAGATGTAATATGGACTACTTCCTGTGAGGTGGCTAAGGGAAACCTCAGATTTGATAGACAAATTGGTAGTTCAAGAATGTCTTGTGCTGAAGGGTCAGACTCTAGTACTTGTGAAGGTGCAAGTTCCTGGGGGTTCCTAGGAAGCTGACAAGACCTCTC
>NW_008651861.1:27239-37884 GCF_000695815.1 Acanthisitta chloris
GTAGTTGGGCTTTGAGGAGTGCTGTTGCTTGAGATTATGATCTTGTCTATATGAATGGGCAAGGTAGCAATGTGGTCTAAACTGCTTCATTCCCTGTAGTCAATCAGTTCATCCCCTTTGTGCAATTGCCTGGTAGTTCTGAAGTTGTTTTCGTACCCTGGGATGTGCATTTGTGGTTCTTACCCATTCTTTGTTGTCTTTATTTCTTGCAGGAGGAGGACTGCCTTTGGATTGTGAGCCACTTGGGCATGGTGATGCAGATGTACCTAGAGGATCAGGCCTGGATGATTGGAATTTAAGGTAAACCTGTGCTGAAAAATAGATGCAGATGTGAATCAAGAACTATGAGTTGTTTTTCTTTTTATTCTGGAGTTGTTTCTATCAAACATTTAAAAAAGAATCTCTGTGTGCCTCCTAGTCCATGTGTAGCTGTAATAAAATGCAGTAGTATAATACTTCAGATCCCAGAGTAGTTTTTAGGACTTTCAGAAAAGCTGATTGATATTTAAATACCTAATTGATACTGATGCTGCTTTAAGAAGAAATATGCAATAAGAAAGTGACAATAAGAGTTCCTGAAACTTCGTCTCAGTATTCACTGAGAGGCAGCAGGCAACTGAGAGGGATCCACTGTTCAGGCCTTTCTATCTTCCCCTCTTCCCATTGCTACAGAACAAAATAGCTTCAACCATTCTAGGCTATGTACAATTCCTTCAAATGTAGCATTTTAATTAGTTACAGATCTGTACTCTACCTTTCGTGTTGCCCACTCTTCATGTTGCAGACTTTTGATTTTCTGTTTGCAGTTTAAATTTGATTCAGGGTTTTGTTTTTTTAATTCTTGGTTTTGGGAAAGCTTTTCCCTATGTGAACACAAACCAGGAACAAAATGGACCTTTCTGTGTGTGTAAGTTTGTGTAGCAGGTTGTGTCAGTCCCACAAAGGCAGAGCTCCCATATCTCGTGTAGTGCATGGGATTGATGTTGTTTTTGGAGAATTGTGTAGTTTTTCCTTACTGGAGAGATGTGATTTTATCAGGAGGATCTCACTGGTTTGTATCAGCAAAATGGTATATAGATGATCTATCTTAACTTTCCTAAAAGAGAATTGAGGTCTAATCCTGGTCATACTTCCAGCCAGGAGCTGTCATCTACTATTTGTCTTGCCACATGTAGCCTATGCTTTTTCTCAGAGGTATGGTAGGCACTGTTTCAGTTGTTGCTGCAAAATTCTGTGAGAGCTGTTTTCCTTGCAACTCATCATACCTTCTGAAGGCTGGGGGAACACAGTGTAAAGAGTGGAAGTTTGAATGAAAGCTGCTTTTACTGGTTTTAACATGTTGCTGAAAATGAAAAGCAGTGGGGGACTGTGAGTGGTACTTACTCTTACATGTGCTAGAGAGCCTGAAAAGTTGGAAGGGCTTGCAGTACAAAAGCAAAACGTAACTTTGATTCCTGAATATTTGAGTTGGGATCATGATCATGGAAAAAAGAGACTGAATCTTGACAATTCAGAATTAAAGCATTTGTACAAAGTCTCTTCCAAAAATGTTAGGGCAAGCACATTCACTTCACAGTTATTAGCTGCATACTTTCTATGCAGTGAATAATTTAGTGAAGGTGAGCAGAAGTAGCCTGTTCCTGCAAGACTAATGCATAGGCTGAAAGTTATGTGAACAGTCATGGGAATTTAGTTTTTTAAGAGTAATGTGTACTTAATGTCTTCTAACAAAGAGTCTACTAAGTCAAGCCTCCAGAGTATTTCTTGCTGAACTTGTTTCACAGTATATACCATCATAAACTGGTTGTAACCTTCAGAAGATGATGCTGAGTATTCTGGCTGAACTTAAAAACCAGTCAACATCTAAAATGAGGTTTATTTTAATAGACAATTTAAACTACTAGGGTTTGTTAACAGTACACAATTTACACACTTAATGTGACATAGCTGGGCAAGGTCTGATAGCTAAGCCACATGCTATTTGGATATACAGTCTTTGGATGAATATGTTCAGGTTTTTCCACAGCATCTTGCAATACCATGCAGTATTTACTGTGCCAATAACTGGCTTATAATACATATTCAGTAATCAATTACATGGACTTCAGGTTATCAGACCTGAAATTGGTGATCTCTGGAGGTCATGACTAGCTTTCTACTTTGTTGCTGGAGTTGCACCTAAGTAAGGCTGGGCAGTTGGCTTTAGAGGCTGAGAAATGTGCAGGACATGATCAGATGAGTTACTTATACTCTGCTTTCATATAATTCCAGTAGACAAAACTGATGAACAGGTATTTCGTTTATTTAATTTACAGTGTGTTAGCTTTACTAGTAACATGCCATTTAACATGTACTACCTGTACTGCATAACTTCCACAAAAGACAGCAAAGCCAAGGCTTCATGTGCAAGTTCATGTGCTGTCTTGCTGGACACTTTAGCAGGACTGCTTATATATGAAGAAACATGCAGTATTCCTTCTAATACTTGTTAATTTTTAATTACACACATTTTAGCCAACTCTTGTTGGCTAGTGTCGCTTGCAAAACAAGCTACTTGAACTGTTTGATTTCTGCCATCTAGGATAGAATTGGAACACTGGGGGTGCCCAGTTTTTATAAATCCCTTGTCAGTGCAGCAGTCTTCTTTAGATTAATGTTCTCACTAACCTAGCTGGAAACGTCATCCACTCCCTTCTGAGGGTGAAGGCCAAAAGATTTATGTCCTGTTTATTTTTTCAGATATCAATAAGATTGTTCCCCTTTACTATGGTTTCAATTCAGCTACTTTTCTGAATACTTTGTAATCTGAATTAATGCTTGCACCATTTTAAAAGATAATGCCATGCAGTACCTCACTATCTCCTGCTGATGCAGCAGTTGGAGGGTTTTTTTGCTGTTTTGAGAACTGTTTGCTTGAACTTTTGCACTTGACTGCTGCAGAACAGTAGTACTAGACTTCTTGTGAAAGCCTAGCTTGCAGGGTGTGTCATCCTGTTGAAAGTGGTTTGCTTTTAGGCAACTTCTGATAATGCTTTTGTTAAAACATGTATGTTTGGCATAGTACCTACTGTGCCCAGTATTTGGCAATGCTACTCGTGCTCAGTTTTTCTGAGGATGGAAGTGTTAACATTGGATTAGCCTGGTGTCTTATGTAGTTGAGGTCTTCACTTGTGCTTGAAAGCATACCAGCTCTTCACCATCTATCTTATTGTTGTCTGGTCTTATGCTATTTTATTTAGTTCCTCTCAGGCTTTGGGATTGCATTACTTGGAGGCATGCTCAAAACTTTGATTTTTGTTGTCATGAAATTTTTTGTTTATCATAATATGTTAAGGGGTCAGAATGGACCTTAAGAGTTCATCTAGTCCCAACCCCCACTGCCATGGGCAGGGACACCTCCCACTAGACCAGGTTGCTCAAGGCTTTATTCAACCTGGCCTTGGACACTGCCAGGGTTGGGGCATCCGCAGCCTCCTTGGGCAAACTGTGCTAGTGCCTTACCACCCTTACAGGCAAAAACCTCTTCCTAATATCTGATCTAAGTTTACCTTCTTTCAATTTATATTCATTACTCTTTGAGTGATCCCTACAGTTCCTAACAGTCCCTCTCCAGGTTCCTGGTAGGCCCCTTTAGATACTGATAAGTTATGAGGTCTCCATGCAACCTTCTCTTCACCAGGCTGAACAGCCCCAAGTTCCTCAGCCTGTCTTCACAGGGGAGATGCTGCAGTCCTTTTAACTTTGTGGCCTCCTCTGGACTTGTTCCACAGTTCCATGTCCTTCATATGTTGGGGACACCAGAACTGTACACAGTATTACAGGTGGGGTCTCACAAGAGATGGTGGGGAAAACTGACTGTGTTTTCTGAGTTTAGAGCAGTGGGAATTTTTAGTAAATTTGTAGTCAGGTGAAAAAGGGTGGAATAGGGAGAGTGCAAAAGCATCTTCCTTACTGCTGCATCTCTCTTCAAATTAATAATTATCAGTAAGAAAGAAGCTATGCCCAATGTCAATACCAGATGTTTAATATGTAGTTTTGCACATGGCCTGGGCTGTTGCCAAATGCCCTTAGCTATTTGTTATGGTCAACAAAAATAGTGTCCTGACTATTCGAGAGTTGTAAACTTTGAAACCACTAATGCATTCAGTTCTGACACTGTGTGTTTCTTTCTGTAGTAAGGCTTTTGAGGGGCAGCCTGTCCACCTGGGTCATTTCTTCCTAATTTCTATTCAGTGCAAAACTTCAGCTTTGGTTTTTAGAATCTGAACTGTTCATGTTTTTTTCCCCAAAGCTTTTATTGCAGTGTCCTACTGAAAATGTCAGAAATTTTCAACTTCAAGAATATTGTTTCTCCCCAAACTGTAAATGGCTCAAGAGTGTTGTTGTAAAACCATGCAAAGCAAGAGAAGGTGTAGAAATCTGAGAAGCAATGATTCAATTGTACTGCTTTTACTAATTTCTTTGAATTGTGGATTCATTAGTAGCTTCTACAAACTTGGTGTTCATGACTTGCAGCTGATACCTTTTCTAAAAACGGAGGGAGGAGAGGGAGGACTCTGTTTATTTCAACGACCACAAGCAGCACTTCTAAAATACTCTTGTGGTTGTATCACAGAGTTGTGAATCTTAGGTTATCTACTGATGACTAACATGGTGAGACAGTAGCCTAATATGTCCACGCTTTACTTAGAAAAGGTAGTTCTTATCGGAGACAAGAAATACCAGTGTTTCATTCACTGTGTTTGCTGAATCCCCAAGTACAGATAGCAAATCTGTTGACAGTTCACGATGCCAAGATACAGCAGCTTGCCTTTCTGACTGCAAGTTCTTAAGGGTTTTGCAGTACAGAAAGAAGCAAATTTCTCTACCCCTCCAGCTTCTTTCTTTCCAAATGCACTTTTTAGGCTCTCCTATGATTTGATCAAAGTGGTATGTCTTGATCAGATAGATTTTTCATTTACATTGTGGTGAATTTTTTAAACACTGTTATCCCATTGGAGAAGTGGCTCACAAATAGATTGTAACAGCTTCCTGAATTTTTCAGGCAGAGCCTTGATTATACAAATTGTTACATCTAGAGAATACTGCAGGTTAAGAAAAAAAAAGACTTTTTTTATCCTCACTGCAGAGTAAAACCTGTGGAGTCTGTGTGTGTGTCCTCAGTAAGACAGCAGTATTTTACTGTTCTGCCTACTTAAAAATAAAATGGAAGAGCAAATCCTCCCTGGCAAACAGGGAGATTCTCAGTTTTGGGGTTATATACAGTTTGCATTGAAGATAAACTGGGTTGGAGGGCATAGGCTTTGACACAAAACATGTGTGTTTATTCCCATGAACAGACAATGCAGCTGAACTGGAGATTACTGAAGACCATGGGACTGTCCTCCCTGACTTGCCACCTTCTCCTTAGTTCAGAGCAAAGGGAATTGTTTGCCCCTGTGGCAATAACATCACTGTAATGTGTGTCTGATAATGAAAGAATGAATTATTTCTTTGTCCAGAAAGACAGAAAGTGTTGGTGTTGGTTTGGGGTTTTAAATTTTGGGGTTTTTTTAATTTTTAAAAGATAAATAATAAACCCTCTGTGGGTGATTTTATGCTCTCACAGAAACTTGAATATGCTAAATGAGTGTGTGTCCCTAGCTGAGCCAATAGGAAAGGCAAGGCACAGGCAACACTTTTATCCCACGAAAGGGAGGAGGGGTGAATGAGCTAGGAGATATAAGCTGAAACAAAGCCATGCTGTCCTTCTGAGTCATTCGCACACACTGGATGGGTAAGGCTTCCTGCTTCCTGGGACACACAAGTGGGGTCATGATTCTAACAATGGATGCTGGTAAGTCGCTTTTTATTAAATGTGTCTGGGTTTTTTATTCTGGGAAGTCCCTCCTTCCCCTTCCCTCCCTAGCTGAAAAGAAGATATCTGTAAACTGGGAAGCTGAATTGTTAAATAAAAGAGTGCTTAATCCAGACATCTCACGCTGTGTGCACTTCACTGTGTGTTACACTGCTGGTGTTTCTTGACTGTTACTAATTGAAGCACATGTCCTCTCTTGCAAAGCAAGACCTTGGTATCAAAAGTGTCTGCTGGTTTGTGCTTTTTTGTCTTCATTGGGACAGAACCCATGGCCTGAGAAGTACATGATGTCTCATTCTCTTTGATAACAGTGGTGATGGTCTCTGGAAGATCCATGATAGATCTTAGGTTTGTTGTAAAGAGCTAGTGGTGAACTGATGTATTGGCTGTGGCTTCCTCTACTCTGTTTACAGAAATTTTGCATTGGAGAGGAAGAGGGAGAAACTTCTGCATTTCTGTGGTAGTCAGCTCTGCTTTATGTGCTTATAGCCGAGGAAATCTTTGTGAAAAAAGCACACACAACTTTTTTATTTTTTTTTTCAAATTAAGTACGAAAATTGTGTCTTTAACATAGTTCCCTGTGTAACAGGGAGAATGAATGCAGTGCTTTCTATAAAAGAAACAAGCAATCCCAGTCCTGCTTCTTGAGAGGGGGTGTGTTTCCATGTCATAACTTGCATCCTTCAAATTCCACAGTAAGAGAAGACCTTGGATTTTAAATGGTTATGGATAGGACATAAAGCACCAGTGGTTGTGCTCTGGCAGCATGCTCTCGGCTGCTCTTTCTCTTCACCAGTTGCAAGCATGCCAGCTGCATTTTTAAGAGCTCTGTTGAACTTTTGTCAGCAGTTGGTTCAGCTACTCTTTTTTTTTTTTTTTTTTTTCCTTTGTCACAGCGCAGAAGCATAATGTGACATGTTCTACAAGATCTGTTCAAAGTGATAAATTTATTCAAGCAGATCTTGCTGGTCTGTTTTATCTACTTGTCACGTGCTGAGTTTATTCCATGCTTATGAAAAGCTCACTGTCCTCTGTGCATCTGAACTGATTCAGTTGGGTGTTTGCTAGGCCCTGAAGGGAAAACTTTCCGTGCCTTCTTAGAGCTCTTTGACTTTACTGAGACTTTCAGAATGTGACCCAGCTGGGTTCTTCATGCACAATTTAAAGGAGATAGCAAACCACTTCATTTAACCCACCTACACTTAATTGAACTTTGTCATCGTCTGTGTAGGCAAGATTGGAACTAGTGACTCTTTTTGTGTTCAAGGTATGTTACATGCTTTGCAAATCAGTTAAAACCCAGGCCCTTTAACTGAGATGATAAAATTTAACACAAACTCTAAGAGAAGTAAGAGTGTGTATGGCTGACAATTTTCCATTACGTGGAGGATGGTGATTTGTACATTTTGGCCCTTCCATTAGAATTGTTTCTATTCTGGAGGAGCCAAATTTCAGGCCCTTAAAGCATTTTCGATATTGGGAATTTTCAACCCTCTTCTACCCTTCCTTAAATGAGAAGGACTGATGCCTGGATGGCAGATGTCATGCCCAGTATTATAGGGGGATGCCCTGACAATGTTCAGGACTCACATGCTCGTGGGACGTATTGATCCAGGCTTTGCCCACAAGACACTTCTTAACCTTTGGAGTACCAGAGTTCCTGTACTGCACTGGAGTAATTGAAATTTATTTTTTTTTGAAAGACTGAGGGGATGTTAATAATGTATGGTTGAAAAAATGTCTTTTATTTGTGTATACTTACATCCTTGTGTTGTGTGCTCTTTATTTGCACTGTGAGGTGAACCATAAAGATAATGCTGCTCACTGGAATCTTTTTCCAGAACAATGTTACTGCACTGATTTCTCAGGACTTACTGTGTTCTGCACTCTAGTCATAGTGGTAATTTTCAGAGTTATACTGACTTGTATGGTTAGTTAACATACATTTTAGAAGCTCCTAATTTCATAAGAATTCTTAAATTATAGTTCTTAGCTTCCTTGTGGGAAAATGATTCTAACTACCTGAAAGGAAACATTGTCATTCAAGGATTTATAACAGTGAATTCTAGTAATTCTCAAGTGTATTTAAGTTACAGAAAAATCATGCAAGCAATTCAGTGCCTTATGCCTTAATCTGGGACACAGTGCTCCATGAAGTTTATCTGTTTGGTTTCACCCCCCTTTTAAAGCTGCACTTGCTGTTCTCAGAACTGTTTGCTTATTTCAAATTGTATGTTTGTATTACAAGTCAGGGCTGAAAACTTCTTTTTTATGGGCATAAACCACGTACACTCTTTTTTAACAGAATAAAACTTCCCTAGGAGAATTGTAAGAATACTTGTGCATTTGTTTCAAATTTATATTTAATGCATTTGATTCTGCTGCATTTGTCTGTGCAGCTTCTAATTTCTGGCAGGAGGAGGACTAAAAATGTTTTGGATGGGGGGAGTAAAAAAGGAGAGCTGCAAGACAGAGTTGACAGTATAATTGGATTTGAAGCAGCTACAGGCTGGGACTGTTGCAACAGCTGATTTGATCCTTCTGAGTTTCAAGAGCTATTTATGGTAGATTAGCTGTATCAAAGCTCTACTGTTCCAACCATAAAAGGTTGGTCCTATGTGAAGTTGCCACACTGCATTTGGCTTAGTCCTCTGAGGTTGGAGAGCCTATAGCTTTTTATGTGGATAAATCCAGTGATGGATGGAAATACTGAAGGCAGATCAAGGAGTAACACTGTTGAGGACTTCAGATGGCAGCGAACTCTTAAAAGGAGATTTTCACTAATAAATTTTTTGCTCTGATGTTTGGAATCAGCACTTGGATATAGCTCCTGCATATTTACTGCATTTGGTGAACGCATGCTTTTAGGAAAGCACTGTTCTAAATTTATCTGACTTATCTGAATCATCTTGACTGCACATGTACTTGCCAGCCATGCATGTTGATATTTGGTAACTTTTGTGAAGTCACTTTTCTGTTTTCTACGCGGGTGAGTGTTAGGTCCTTTGGAAAAGAATCTTAGCTGAAGCGAGAAACTTCTTTAAAACAAGAATTATGAAATATTTGGCTAAGGAGAGCTACAGGCATTACCAGTAACTATTTTGAGAAGACTTTGACCCCTTTTGCTGCATCCATACCTTCTTTCTACCCTTTTTGTGTAAAGACAGACAAGTGGATTTTTTACAGGATTCTGAAGTAAGTAGCACCTCGTTCGGAGAGCTTGCACAGTCACTCGAGCCACTTGTTTGTGAATATTTGCAGTGTTGTCAGGTTGAAATGTGAGTGGGTTTATTCCAGCCTGTGCATGCCAGTCCTTCAGCCTTCCTTAGGGCATTTTGTGTTTTTATTCTTGTGGTTTTGCTTAGAAGATGAGTTCATTCTGCTATGAATGGAAAGTCCTGTCACTGGTTGGTTTGTGTGAGGTGTTTCTCTTTTTATTTTCAGTTTTACTGCCTTAACCTTAGCCAGAGTACTACATATGGCTATAAGAACACTTAGAGAAAACCAAAATTTTTCAATAGTAATTTTCTCTTGTGTTTAAAAAGTTCTATAAACACATGTGAATACTGTTACATTGGATAACTCTTGTTGTATTTTGAGACTTGGAGTGTTCTGAAGAAAGTTTCCTCCATCTTTCTATTCTCTTACTTTAAACATTACCAGGGCACCACAGGTACAAGTTACTGGCCCTGTTTTACCTTCCTCTCCTGCAGCAGTGTCAGCTCTTAAAGAGGGGACAGCATAAGGGGCAGGGGGATGGGAAGAGGAGTTTCCTTGCTTCAAGGATATTCCAGGTGGTGTATTTTAATCTCTAGAAACACAAGAATGGTGTCCTTGCCAAGGAAATGAATTCTCTACTTTTCAATTTCCCTTGCAGGAACTAGCAATTTTAAGCTATCTTCCATTTTCTTTGGATTACAAACCTGTATTTCTCTGTCAAATGGATCTAGAATTTTTATTCTGAATTAAATAAAGCTTTGTTTCAGCCCAATGGTTAGCCAAAGATAGAACATGTCTGGGGAACATGTCTGTTTAAAAACTATCAGTTTAGGGATAGGAATATGTTTTATATTGAATCCTCACACAGACTTTGTTAGATGTAAATTTAAATACTCACCCCTATCTGCATCTTTCATAGGACATCAAATCTTTTTATCTGCAGAAGCAGTGAGGGTTAGGAAGAAACTGCCTGATCAATATACTCCTTCAGCCAGCCTCTTATTGGATTAACAGATATGTGCTTCAGTTTGATACCTGACTTTGAAATATTTACATTGCTTCCAGCAAAATGAGTATCTTTAATAAGCATCCTTTTTTATATTATCTGACCTTTTCATTTGCTAACTGCTTTTTTAAAAGTGAGTTGCTATGAATTTTTCCTCCGTTTTTAACATGGCTGTGTTTTGTTCCTGTAAACCTGTTAAAAGGTGTCAATGCCCTAAAACAGACCATGAAGACATCAGATATGGAAGGGAGATACACCAGAGTAGGTAGAAGAGCAGGAATACACTGTTAGAGCTCTTGAGTTTCAGACTCAAGTGCACTAAGGGAAACATTTTGATTGATGAGAAGTAACAATATCCACTCCTCTTTCTGCAGAAGAGGCTTAATCTTGTTGAAACAGGTAAATTTTCTTGCCCACCTCTGCTGGAGGATTAGTTAGTCAATTTAAGAGTTAATTCTACTTCTTCCCATGCTGTTTTGTCTTGATTGCTTTTCTAAATTACATTTTTGGCAAAAATTTCCAGGAGGAAGGAGGATTTCAGGGTTCTCTGAGCTTTCTTCAGC
>NW_008651861.1:37911-48479 GCF_000695815.1 Acanthisitta chloris
TCTTTGCTAAATTCTTTGTATTTCATAGTTTATATGAGTTAAAGGTAGTAGAGACAGGCAAGAAGTTTTAATCTGTCTTGAAATTGCAATTTTTACTTTTATACAGAGAAGAGAGATATATCTGTACGCTGAGGAAAAGTAAAATGCTAGTAGACATTTCTTCTTCACAACGTGTCAAGGTAGACTCAGAAATGGTGGAGTTGATCCATTTGCGACCAAGATATTTCCAGACAGGTTGGAGGAGTCTTTTGGCAGTTTTCTGTGGGGAAGGTATATGTGTCTTATACATTCTAACACATTACGAGCTGAGGTTTCTCTCTTGTTTAGGCTTATAGTGATGAAGTGGTTGGAAAGCTTTATATAGTCTTAGTTCATTTGTTTATGCAAAAGGTTATTAAGAATGTGTAGAATTTGTGGTTTGTGGGTTTGGTTTTTTTTAAATGCAGTATTGTCATTTTCCTTGTTTAGAACACGTTCACAAGATCAGCTCTTGCCTATGAAACCTTTAATATAATGAACAGAGGAGAAAATTGCACAAGCTTATTTAGTTTAAATTGCCATTGAGTTCATGTTTGTTCCCCACTGTGTTGGCTATTGTACATGGCAATTTCACTGCAGTTTTAAGGAGGCAAAAGCTGTGGAACAGTTGGCAGTAACAGGGAGGCTGAGATTATTCACTTTGCAGAGGCATCGTGGTTCACAGTATGTTTTCTTTCTGAATGCAAAGGCTTCTGTTTCTCCATGAAGCAACCTCCATTTGGCATAAGGGAGGAGAGAATAGCAAGCTCACAGAGCAATCTGCATGCACCTTACTAGTTTCCTGGTTTTGCTACTTTCCCAACTAGACACTTTAGAGTTAACAGACACATTGGAAGGTCGTGATTTTTAATGAGCAAAATATGTCTTAGTTGGAATCTGCTTTAAGCAGATAAGAATGCATTGGGTAACTGCTGATAAAAATGTTTATGATGTCACTTACTCACGTGGTGGTGTGTTGAAGGGAGTCTTTCAGTAGAGAGGATAGAGCAGTTATACATTAACCTTTTTGCTGATTTTTTTTGGATTTAGTTGTTGGGATGGTTTCTCTTGGCTCAAATGATGACAGTTTTCAGAGTTAAAAAATAAATCTGTAAAGTAAAATTTCAAAGACCTAGATTACAATAATTTGGATTTCCATACAGGTCTCTTTAGGTATACAAAAAAGCATCATGAGGAACTTGGACATCAAGCATTATGTGCCATTATAACTAAGGCTAGATACATTTCCAAAGCAACTTGAGGGTCCATCAGACCATTATGGAGGAAGTGTGCAATTTCCTGACAGAACTGAGCTGTTTGACACCAAAGGATACCATGCTGTTCCTAGTGGTTTGTTACAAAGGAACTGCATTCAGGTGTTAGTTGAGAGTTTGCCAAAGTACTGTGAGAAGTTAGTAATGCTTCCGTGGAGTTAATGACTGCCAAATGTGCTCCGTGTGGCTTACACCTGTAAAAGTCTTGGCATTTAGCAAAGACCTGCAGGATTTCATTCTTGCTCTATCAGCCTTACATTTAGACAAAATTACTCTCTATTCCTTAAAATAAAACACAGCTAGCAGTGTCTCCTATTAGCTCTCTACGGAAGGATGAAGGAGGGTGGATTAATGTTTCAAAGCAGTTGCACCAAATGATCTAGAGAATATGCAGGTCATATGTGCTTCACTTCTGACTTTTTCAATCTTGCCCTTTCTAACAAGAAGCCCAGTTAAGCCTCAGAGACAGCTAGTATAACTCCCTAACTCTTAGAAAATAATTCCCCTAACTGTTTATATTAGAGTGAAAATGGACAGTATTTCAATGTCACTTCCCATTAAGTGCCAACTGGCCCTGAAAGTAAGGTGAGATCCTACTGAAAGCAGCATTTCAGGCAGCTGTTGGATAATGCTAACCCTTTAGCCTCAAGTTAGGTCTGGGAGTTGAGACCTGAGTTCACTTGACTTTAATGTCAGCCATCATAACACCTGCCTGCCTTCAGTTCCGATTAAAAAAAACTTGCCAGGTTTTTTAACACAGGCAACTGGAGCTGAACAACTGATGCAGTTGTTGCTCCAGCAGCAGTGGATGTCACTTTTTGCTCCTCTTCATTGTGAAGACAAGTAGGTATTTTTTGTAGCGAGTAATGCTAACCTTGAGCGGTGTATTTCTTATTGTAGTCAAACCATCCAGAGCATATAACTCATTTGATAAACAGACTCAAGCATTCAGTGTTCATAATTCTAATCAACTTAATAAACTCTTGAAACTGAGGCAAATAAAGCTTACTGCATGCCTTAAAGACCATAAATAGTTTGGGTTTTACTAACCTATTTAAAAAAAAAAAAACAGGCCAACTCCCTGAGTTGCACTCAGCAAAACCTGTGTGAATTGTACAAGTTGACTTTGAAAACATGACTCACCCCCATGCTTTCATTCTGATCAGGTAGTAAGGGTTGGCTTGGCAGGGAAGGAAACTGTATTCATAGATGGAGGTTGTGTTTCAGAATGGGAAACTTCATTTTATACCTGTGAAATTAACTAAGGTCTGCAATACAGATTTAAATACCACATTCTCAGGTTGAAGTTCCCCATTTTTTCTTACTTTCATTCCTTATGAAATGATCAGGGGAAACAGTGGTAGGAAAAAACCTGGACTTGATAAAATAGCACAGATTATGTTTTGGTTATAGAGCTCTATGTACTAAAATATTCTGTGTATCAGTACACAGATAAGTAAAGGTATGCTGCAGATGTAATTGTGGGAGAGGCAGTTTTGATACTGTCAAAATGCATTGTCAGTTTATATGCAGAATTATTGGAAAATTTTCCTGTACCTCTGCAAAAACCTCAAGAATATTGCACTTTCAGTCAACCTTAACCAACTGTACTGGAAATGAACAAAACCATTTGAAGGTTTTTTTTGTGGTTAATTCTGCTTATATAGCAATCATCTAGACTTGCATTTCAACTGGCTACCATTGTTCTGTACCTGAAACAGTAGTGAAACAGAACACTTCTGGAAGAAATGCCTTCTGTTTGCAAAAGTTGTTTGCATTTGGTGTGTGGGCAACTTTGCCTTTTTTTCCTTTTTTTTCTTTTTTTTTTCTTTTCTTTTTTTTTTTTTTTTTACTTGTTGAAATTTCTAGAAAGGATAAGGATCTTATGGCTTATTCAAAGCAAGAACGACAAACTGAGCTAACCACATAGGCTGACAAAGGTATGTTCATTTGTTTTTTGAAATGCCATGTAAATCTGCCCTTAACATCTCCCAGGGATTTTGGAGGGGTGTGCATCAGGCAGCCTTACAGGTGGATATGTGTGTGTATGTGTGTCTGTAAGGGACAAACAGACTTACACAGACATATTGCCCCTTTCTGCAGATGTGAGTCGTGCAATGAAGAGCCAGCAGGCTAACAGTGCTGGTGCCAGGAGGACTGGCATGCAGAAATCTATACCAAGTCTTCATCAGGCTCCTGACTGCCTGTATTTGAACAGTGGCCTGTCCAGCCAGAGGTCTTGTGCAACTATGGAAAACCTGGCTAGGTTAGGTTCTTTGAAAAAGTAGCAAAGAAGTGCTTGTCTTGAAGTCTCTCAGAGCTCAAAAGATCTGATGATCATATGCTTGCATTTAGCATATTGTGCCAGATGAGATAAGTGTTCAGATCAGAGGAACTCTGGCAACTTATGAAGTTGAAAAAACTCTTGTATCTGCAAATGGTTGGCATTTCTCTTCTCTTCTGGAAGCTTTTCCTGATCAGTCATTAGATGAAGTCACAACCCTTTATGTGTAACAATTATGTTTAGGTGGGCACAGGAAAACTGATCCATCCTGGCACTTACTCAGAGTGAGCCATAAAGGCTTAGATTTTCTGGTGTTATTAGTGTTTCTGGCTATGTGGATTATGTGAATTTGCTGGCTATAAGAATTTGCAATGGCTCAGCCAAACAAGGAAACATAGCATCAACACACTTCAGCCCAATATTTTGTTCTCTGAGCTAATGTGTGTTAGATATATTAATTAGGAGGTTTTACACTAATTACTAATTGCATAAAAGAATTAATAAGACTTTGTGTTCTTTGTAGCTGCCCTTCCAGAAACAAGGGAGGTCAAGAACAGCTTTGCTATTCGAGCTATTGCTTGTAGACTGGTGCTTAGGAGTCAATTCAGGCTTCAGGCTGGTGAGTTTCAAAATGAGATCTCATTCCTTCTTCAAATACCTAGGTAATTTGGACACCATTTGGTGAAGCCATTCCTACTAGTGTTTGGAATGATGGTTGCTGTCCACCTGTGTTAGATACTCAGATACATCTACTGGATCATGTTCCTGCACATGTTTAAGGCCAGGTTTACCAGGCTTGTTCTTCTGACTGCTTTAAGCAGCTGATGGTTTGGCTTGGCTGATGGGAATAGTGGAAGTGGCAATGTTGCTTTAAAATACCAGTTTAGGAATCACTGCCATCTCCATTCCCAGTTTGCTCCTGAGCCACTCTCTCCATGTGTGTCAGTTGGCTACATGGCCACACACACAGATCAGGGAACTGCTCTGTCAGAACTTTTTTTCACTTCTTCTCTAGCCCTTTGTGTTACCCAGACCTACTCACCATGTCTGTGGGTGCTGATTTAGCAGTGGTGGGAAGTGTCAGGGTTTGAAAAGAGCTGTTCAGTTTGGGAGTGAGAATGAAGGGCGGATGAGTAGGGAACGCTGTGCTGGATCTGGTTAGGTGGCAGGAGAAGAGACAAAAACTGGGGACCCTATAAGCTGTGTGTGGTACTTCAGTGCTTGGCTTTCACCACATTGGGTGGGATGTCAGTATTTAAATGTTTGTGGTGCAAAGTCTAGCATACTGTGTTCATGACAGCCTCAGTTTGCTTGATCTAGAGGCTTAAACAAACCACGGTGAGTCAGGTAGGACAATGTGTTGTCTGAGTGTTGTGGTTGTTGTGCTAATATTCTTATGCCAAAGAGACCTTCTCATTTATTTTAAGACACTGTTTTGATTCTTGGACCAAGTCTACTGCTGTGTCTTCTAGCCTAGGTTAAAATTACACAGTGATTTATTTGCCTCTGTGTCATGCTTCTGAAAGAGTAAAAAGTCTTCTGTGTGAAATTAGTTAGCTCTGCAACTTTCATTTGAGATGTAAGTAAACTTTTGTCTTGAATTACAAGAGCTTATATACTGCCTGTGCTGGGTTGTTTGGACTTAGGCAAAAATAGGTATCAGTAAAATTAGGGCATAATTTTGAAGTGCAGCTACAAAACACTTATGTTTTATATCTCAGGAACTTCACAGCTTGATTGAAGCCAGCACAGAAGTAGCACATTTCTAGTGAAACATTGAAAGGATGAGTATTTCTGATTTAAACCTGGAGCCAGTAATTGAGTAGACTCTTCTGAGTGACTTCCAATGCCTGTGATGATGTGAGACTGAATGCACACAATGAAATGTCATGGCAACACAGCTCCATTCAATTCAAGTCAATTGGAAGTCAGGGAGAAAATGACTCTACACACGTTCCTCTCAGCAAACATTCCAGATAAATCAAGAACTATTAGGCTTAGTTGTCCTGGCTTGTTCTTCCTAGTGTTAAAGTAGCCTTCCTCAGCAGGCCAGTTGCTCCCTGTGCAAGACTTTGGAGAGACAGAGAGGGGAGAAAGCAGGAATTGAGAGAGATGAAGGATTAAGGACCATGCTTTGAGACTGAAAGATGGAAGAGTTTATAAGGGAAGTACTTAAAGAAGAGGAGCTCTGTCATGCTTCTGTTTCTACTGTCTTGATTGGATAAATGAGCTAGTTTAAACAGGATCTTCAGCCACCTCTCTGCCTGGAAGAGACAGGGTTGATATACTGGGATAATAGTCTAAGATTTAATCTGAGTCTTGCATCATGGGATTACACCCTAGGAGGTGTAAATGACTAGTTCTCAACATGACTTCACTTACATGTCCTGTGCCCTGACAATGCCTCGTTCAGTGCCTTGGGGCATTTTGCTCCTTATTCTTTGGCTCAGTCTGTGAAATACAACCTGCTGCTCCACTTCAGAGTCTAACAAATAGTTTGAGTTGAAATGAGCGTCACACAGATTAACACTTCTGAATTGCTTCACTGTAACAATTAGTTGAATTACCATGTAGTTTTCCTGTGTGTAGGCTCTTTCCACAGACAGGGATTTTTGTGTTAAATACTTTCACTATTAGCAGGGAGCAAAACTTGTGCCTGGCCCTTGCATATTGCCAGACCAATGGGCTGAAACCTAACTGTGAAAGCTGATGGAGCTGCGATGTGCCCTTTTGCCTGCAAAGGGGTGTTTTACTGCAGCTCCTGCTGGGCAGATGTGTGTGAATCTTCCTGACACAGAGGAATAATTTTGTCAGTTCACTGGGGGTTAAGTGTATTCAGTAGAGTACAGTAAAAAACAATGTAGTTGGTGGTACTGTTCCCATGGCCATCAAGCTGTAGTCCCTGTGGGTGGTCTAGCAAGGCAGACAAGCTCAAAACCTTTGGAAATATTTACATAATTCAGGACCCTGACCCTGGCCAACATGGCTGTATTTCCTACAAGAGTATCGTGTGCCAAAAAAAATTGGAGATTCAGCTTTATCCAGCCTATCATGTTTTATTTAGTAGCTAAAAGTCCTTCCTACAGTCACCTGCCAAGTGTTGTAGCTGTTTAGTTTTAAGGGTTGACAGCTACCCAAACCTGGCTTTGTTGTAGGCTAGAGATTTAATCTGCAAGCCACTGGAAATAAATAAATAAAGGAGAGTGATGGTAGAGTTTTGCAGGGCACTCTTGGTTTGGATTTTTTTAGCCTCCTTTTGGAGCTCTTAGAAAAGCAAAATAGAGCTTCTGGCTCAGGGGTTCTTGCAGTATATAATTTTAGCCTTCTATTGTTTTTGAAGTGATCATTGTAATAAAACCCCATTTTGCTTCTAAAGGAGATCCCATGCAAGGGAAAGGTTCCCCTTCCCCCTCCACCACAAAGGTTCTCTCCCTGTCCAGGCAAACAGGCAGCTTGTGACTTTGACAATAGGTCTTTGTGTTCTGAAGACATAGCATAAATTATTCCCTCCCAGAAGAAGGCTGGGAAAGAAAAAAACCAAGGCTAAACAGGCTGGTTTCTCTACAGAAAGAAACCAGAAATACTGGAATTCAACCGCAGTGATGTGTGCTTGCTGTACCCTGCCCAGTGTCCAGGACTGCCTGTAGTGCAAAGCTTTTCCCCAGGTTTTGATAAGAATTTACAATTTTATTCCCAAACATCAGTCTTTGGACAAAACTGTGACCTGGGAGCTAGAGGAAGCATCAAGTGAAAAATTGCAAATGATTAGGTTTCATAAAGAAATTTTATTAATGGTACTTCAGGCTTTCTGGACTGGCCAGTAGGCCATTGTATCAGTCCCAATTTTAGCCTTTCCCTATTTAAAACAGGGTCATGATTACGTACTTCAGGACTTCTGAACTTTCTTCTTCACTGAGTTGCTGGTCTCTAATTTTTCATCCCTTTCCCTTCAGGGATTATACCTTTTTATATTACTTAAGTTATTTTTTAATTGCATTTCTCTCCCTCTTCTTTTCTTGCTGAGTAGTCTACAGGTTCTCTTTGGAGATGCCTTTAAATATTGCATTTACCAAATGGTACTGTTGGAAATCATTCTTCCAAACTGAGAGCTTTTCATTGTTCTGTAAATAGTTGGAGCAGAAACAGAAACCAGAACCTTGGAATGCTCATTTATGAGTTCAAACCTCCTACCTTGTTTGTTCTGAAGCAGTGGTGGTGAGGATAAAAATCACATAATTGCGTCAATTATTCTGAGGTAAGGTTTGATGATATTTAAATTAGTTTTGTTAGGAAATGACAAAAGTAGTTCTGAGCTTTGTTGAGCTGCCTCTGTGCTGTCAGAGGAGAAACACAGCTAAGGAATAGATAGGAGGAATGAAACATACTATTTGGCTCTCTAGTTCTGCTTTCCAGTTTGCTTCGGGCTCAGTACACACCTGGCTTAGTACATTTAATGTAGCCTTAAATTTCACATGCCTTACAAACTATGCTCTAAATATTGTTGCCCAATTCAAGTTCATAAGAACTTTTGATCTACCAGCACTATGAACTTTTATTGAGCTCTCCTTTGAGAACTTGAGATGTTCTACATCTGGGGATGGTTGGTTCATGTGTCTGTGACATATAGTAATGTCCAAAACAGTGCTCTAAAACTGCAGCAGCATCACAGTTCAGACAAAAAAGCCCCCAAAACTGTCAAACAAATCACATTTTGGTACATAAGAACTGTTTATGCCTCTTGGTAATGGAATAATGGTTCACAACCTTTATTTAGCTGTTGCAGTGTGCCCATTCCATCTGACTTGTAGCACTTGCTGAAGCAAGCTGACTGTGGGGAATAATTGTCTGTACACATCTGATAAACTCTTTATGGTTTGGGCATCTGTTCTCTTGCATAGGAGCAGCCTTTGAAGGGCTGGTTGTTGTGTGCTTGGCTTGTAATTGCAGTGGCATGTAGGAGGAGAGAAACAGGAGGAGATTAGGGAGAAACAGGTGTTATAGCCTAGAACCTATGAAGCCTCTGAAGAAGCATCACATCCAGCAGAGAGATTCAGAGGCATCCTTAGCAGAAGCACTCAGTTGTTTGCTGTGTCAGTTAATCTTACGACCTAGGTGGTTGGACCAACTGTAGGCTTGATGTGCTTTGTGACTTGTAATAAATATGCTAAGGAAGAAGCAGAAATAATGGAACCTATTTGGGCACTGACATGCCATTGGGTTTTCATAAGTGCCTGGAAGTGTATTGCTGGCAAATGAATATTCATAAACCAGGCTATTAAAATTTTAAGAGAACCTTGAGGGGATGATGATGTCAGATTCCAGAGTTAATTATAGCAATGATAAAATTCTTGGTTAACTAGTCTGAACATGCTCTCACAATAGTTTTTACACAATACAACAATCAGAGGGAGCCACAGTGTTGGATGTAGGTTCTGAATCTCTTAATATATTCCCCAAACTGAAAGTCTAGCAGTGCAGGGAAGAGGAAGTATTTACATTCAACTACTGTGGAAATAAACCAGCTTCTAGTAGTTGAGTTGCTGATCATTTCTTTGGAGTTTATTTTTGTCACTGAATTGGTTACAGTTTCTGGCTTACTTGTCATAAAATGCCCTGCTGGGCTGGAAAATATGTGGTGGCTCTCTTGAAAATTGCCAGTTGTTAAAAGCAATCTGTAGTGTTCACTAGACTTATTACAGTGGGTACTAATGCTTCAGTAACTTTAATTACTCAAGGTAGCAATCAGTTTTCAGGATTGTTGCTTTAAGAGTCTCCATTCCTCTCAACAGAGTTATGAAAAATTTCTGATACCAGTTTTGTAGGATAGTGGTATTTTATAGTGCTTTCAGGTTTGATTAGGGGTTGGAGAGAGCTACTGAGGTCACAGTTCTAATCCCAGTTGGCAGAAACAAATTGAAAATCTCTAACTTTTGTTGATGGTCAGTGTACTCTTTCTGCTATTGCATTTTTTTCCACAGTATTTATTAAAACTTTAGGAGAAATGCCAAAGCCAATCCCTCATACATGTCCTTGTAGTGGTGCAATGGGCAAAAACACTCAATGGAATTATAGCTGTCCTGGAATCAGGATAGTTAAAGTTCAAAATTGTAGGATCTTAGTGAAATTAATGTTACTGTTCCACTTATAATAATATTTCCTTTCTTAAATAGAAAGGGTGAAAAGGAAGAAGATGTTACTGTGTTTCTTGAATCAAGATCTGTACCACAGAACCCTTTTAATGGCATAACCCATAGGAGGAAGAGAAACAAAATAATACTTGGAATTTTTTTTAGATGTGGTATAAAGTAAAAATCTGATCCAAACGAGACTAGTTATTTGTTTTGGTTGAGCAACTCGAACAGCTGATCACCCCCTTTATTTTGCTAGAGCAAGGAACATAAACACTTAAACATAGATGAAGCAGTTCTTAAATCCCAGCAAAAAGTCTAAAAACAACTTCATATCTCAAAACATGCTAAATATTCTGAAGGTTTGGGATGATTTAGAAAATCATTCCAACTTGCTTTGAAATCAAAGTCTTTCTTCTTAAGAGGCAACTCTTCAGCAGTCAGTCTAATAGATATGCTATGTGACCATGAAAATGCAGAAAGTCTTAAATTTTGAAATATACTTGACCAGAAATAATACTCCTAAGAGCTCTCAGCAGTTTGGGGAGTGCAACAGGAAATCACTAGTGTCTAGTGAGATATGTTGCAATTTTGAGAGAAGGAAAATCACTTATTAGCTACAGCTTTCAGCAGCCCTTGTGGGGTGACTAAAAGGCAGTGTTTGCTTTTGGGTGTAAAGCACAGGTTGTCTTTTAGACAGAGGCCTTCAGAGTCCTCTGAGAGGAAAGCATATGACTTGCTTAATCTTGCAGTTTGCCTGTTTAAGTAAGCATGAGTTCTTGCACACTTACTGGTCAGTCTTGAGCCCTTTTACTACAAGAAGGACTTGTGCCACCAAAACTGTTGTTCTGGCCACCTTCTTCC
>NW_008651861.1:48505-58761 GCF_000695815.1 Acanthisitta chloris
ACATGAGATCAGGCAGGAAAAATAAAAATATACATCTGCAAGATGTATTTCATGATGGAAATCAAAGTTCAAGACTGGTCTGGATGAGAGGCTTTTGATTGTAACTTGCAGGCAGCCAAAGTTGTATTGATTGCGTTCGTGCAGGAGATGGCAGAGTTACTTGCCACAGAGGAGGAACTGAACAGATGCCAAACCTTCGTCACAAATCTGTCCACTGGGAAGAAAAGCCTTGCATGTTGGAAGTCCAGGCTTTTCCTTAGCAAATTAATTTTTTGGTAGGTATTGCCCCTTCTTTCTCAAGTTAACTGTCCATCAGAGGATGTCATCGAAGCCAGGTGTGAACACTGTGGTGTCTAGAAAGGCTGGAAGTGAGAGGCTGGTGATGGTCCACCCAGCAGCAGTGCTAGGCATCTGCAGTGAAATGAACATTTTTTTCCTCAGCCTAACAGCACTGAGCCAAAGCTCCACGAGCATAGGGGCTACTGCAAGCTAAAGATTGTGCAGAATGTGAACTTTAACTTGTGGAACAAAAAAGTTTTTTTCTGAGGAGGATGAAAGTACCTTTAAATAGATACCTCCTCTTTCTGTTTTGCTTTAATGCCTTTTTGTATGGTTCCTGTATCTGACCTTGGCAATACCTGAGGGGAAGAAGACAGGAAAGTAAACCTGAATGGAACTTGATTGGGTCTTTTTTTTCCAAAAGAAAAAGAAAAATTGCTGAAGATATGTCAACTTTTCTAGCTGGGAGTGTTTTTTGCTGTGAAAGAAAGCAAAATGGAGAAAGAAAATGCAAACAGATCCTGATCTTTTGCTTGAGGTCAGGTTATTACTTCAGATTTTTGGAGCCTCCACTGCTCACTTTTTCTCCTTTGCTGCTAATGTTCCTGAGACTCCCAGGAGATAGGAGGATCAGGAGATGACTGGCCTCAAGTTTTAGTTCCATTTATTTTTGTCAAAGTGGTCAGCGGCTGTGTAAAAATAGTCTCTTCTCCCTGTCTGTGGGAAGAGGTGGGATGTGATCTCAAGGAGCCATCTTGCAGGTATTGCCGTGAACAGCCAAGCACAAAACCCAGTGTGTGATCTGCCTTTTAGTCCTGCATTTTGGGACATTGATGGAGCCCAGTTTGATGTCCAGTCATTTGCCAGCCCTTCAGTGAGCTCCCTGTCCCCCTCCCATTCCCAGCCAGTGCAGCCTGTGCATTGCATATGACTGTGCCCTCTAATCTGGAGCCAGTCCTTGCTCTCAAGAGCAGATACACTGCAGTCCTGAAGATAGCACTGTGATACAGGCAGTAAGACTCCTAAACAGTGTAGCGGTGTGAGCTTCAAGCTTTGTGGGATTTAGATGGGCCTCTGGTTTTCTCCTCTTTCTTTACATGATTAATACGCAGTTACAAAGGGGTTTTTTGTTTGTTTGCTTTTTTCAAACAGTAAACTCCACACTTGTTTTTTTGTTCGAGGAGCATATGGCTGTATTGATTGTGCAGCCCTGCCACTCATTTTGCCAAGTTGCTCTTAGTTTGCATGTGGCCCGGCAGCATTTATGAAAAAGCCCTGCCCTGCTCTGCCTGCTCCAGCATTGTTTCCAAATAAAGGCATGTCTGAAAGGGGAGTTAAGCCTCCAACTGCTGGACCTTAAAAAAAAAAAAAAGGTCCTTTTACCCATGGATTGAAAAGAGGTGATTTATCTGCAACAAACCGTTCCTTCCCCACCCCCTTCCCTTTCTCAAATTAAGTAAAAAAGTTGCTGTTAAATTTAAATCACGTGAATTGCTTGTTTTACACTCGTGCTCTATAGCAGGCAGTTTGGGAACCTAACCATCAGGCCTGGAGTCACCTCAAACTTATTAAAATGTCCAATTGATGCAATTTATTTTACCTTTAGAGCAGTTTAAACAGAAAATGCTCATGTTCCTGGAAGATAATAAGCTATCTTTTCCTTGCATCTAAACCCTCATCTATGTGATGAGTAGGGAAGGTGAATGGCTACCTTGATGCAAGGCAGTAGCTCGGGTGACTTTGGTTTTTTATTATTTCTCAAGCGAGAGGTACTCTTTATGATGGTTTAATACAAGTTTGAAGTGACATAATGGTGTTTAGCTGTGTATGATCTAAGGACATAGCTAACATGAGGTTGTTAGGAAGAGGTAATTTATTAGACCAGCTGGTATGGGAGGAAAAAATGAGCCAAGCTAGCAGGCACACCAGCACTTCATCAGGTCTGAAATAGAAGCGGCAGATTTCAAGGTTAAACAGAAGTTATGAAAAACTACTCTGTTTATTCAAACATACATTGAATTGCCAAAGAGGAGCTTGCTGGTATGATATTCCTTCAATGGAGGGGGAAAGGTGAGAAGATAGTTCTTATACTGGAGAAAGAAATAAGGAGTTTGCAGCCTGTTAAACAAGGGAAGGCTATAAAACCAGTACCTGATGAGCTCATGGCTGTTCATGGTATCTAGGGGAATTAGGAACTTTTAGTTCTTTGTATTCTCTTTGTAAGGCTTTATTTTTATAGGATTTTTGAGAATCAAGATTACCAGATCAGCTTATCTACAGGAACTTTATCAGGCAAATGTAGTTTCAAGCATTCTTTGTCAACTGGATTCCATCCTTAGCCTACACTGCTAAGAAGTTACCTAGCAGTCAGTTCATATTTGTAAAGATAATGGTAGAAAGGAAAAAGAACCAACACCAAACCTCTGTTGGTTTGGGGTTTTTTTTGTAAGCACAGAGTATTTACTTCCAAAATCAGATCAAATCTATTCTAACAAGAAGTCCTGAGTGCTAGTAGATACTTATTTAAAAAATATGTTCTTTTCCTCAAGCAGAAGCTAAATTCAGCATTGAAATCTTAAAAAGAAAAAATTATTTCAAGGCTTTGTTGAATGACAGACACTTTACTTGTGCTGCTAATAGAGTTGGCAATGTGCTGTTTCTAAGCTTTGAATTAGGTTGTGCCATCAATATGATTTCAATACATATCTGATGATTCACTCACTGCCAATGTATATTGGACTGTACACTGTGGCAATGTCAGATTAAATGTGTTAAAGCAGAAATCATTGCCTTCTAATTTGCTTATCTGATTTCTTAGTTCTGTTCAATGGGCTGTCTGCACAAATGCCCTCTGAATTAACCTCTGTATATATTAAGTTGCTTTTACAGTTATGGTATCTGCCTTTACCATGCAAAGCTGACTTTCAGTATCAATTACAATGCTAAAAACGATTGATGCTATTGGAGTGATATCAGGAGTCCAGGAAACCAGCTTGTTCTTTTTTTTCTTTCTAGTCCCACTGCTGTATGTTAAGAGGGCAGAGCTGTTTACTCAGCTGTGTCCTGTTAGTCCCACAGGGATTGAATAGGTAACCCTTGCATTTAACCCAGGCTCTCAGTAGGTAGAGGAGGTCAGAAAAGCTTCCTCTAATTCAGATAAATTACTTGCCAGGAAGGGGGTGTGTCTGTGCTAGCATTAGTCTTTCTCTGCTAGAAGACAGTTTCCTCCAACCTACTGAACCAACAAATTGAAAAAAGTTGTCATGTATTGGGAGCAGTTACACAGCAAGTGGGATATATTGAGTGAGAGACTGCAGTGTCTTCTATGATCCTTGATGTTGGAGGATGTGGCATATCTGTGTCTCTGCTTTCATGAAGGTAGTTTTATGGAAACTTTCAAAGCTTGAGGTATGTGAAAATATCCTTTTCATGTGATCCTTGAGCCATATAAATTTTTGGTCACATGGCTAGTATTGGAACTAAGGGGTTTGTGAGTTGCTCTAATTTTTCAAGAATTTACCTGTAATTAGTTGTGAATGCCCTCTACCACTACCACTTTAGTAGTAGTACCACTGCTTCAGTAACCTGTCTTATGAGTCTCAGGTTTCCTGAAAACCTAAGATGTACAGCAGGTCACCCTAAGACTGATCTTGAAGCATTGGCTATATTGAGTATGGCCTCTGTGTAGCAAGTTTATAGGGAAACTAATATATTGTTTTAAAGTTAGTAGCAGCATTAGACTGATAGTTGATGTGGAACAAGTCACAGAAAAACTGTAATCTAACTGGAGCTTAATGGAGTGTGGTGGCTCAGTTCTAAAAGATACAGGCTTTGTAGGCTGGCTGCATGTTGTGTAAGTAGCTTTTATTTATGGCAGAGTTAGCCAGCATGCTCTATAAAGTTGGAATAAGAGTATTTATAGGACTCCATCCTGATTCATTAATACTACCAGTGCTTGGAAAGGGAGAGAATTGACTTGATGAACACTTGATGGGAGTAAGAATGAGTAGGAGGAAATAAACTATTAGTACCAATTCAGTAGATGGAAATGGCTTAACTATGTATTATTCCAACAAAATTGCACTCCAAATCTGTTGAGTTCTTCTTTTCCAACCCCTGTCTCTTTGTAAGGGTAGCTGAATGGAAGTATAAGTCTCAAAAATTGAAACCTGAAATATTCTGCCCATAGTTATTTTTCTCACAATCTAAGACATTGAGGGATTGGGTGGGGGAGGGTCTATGAACAAAAGCAGTTAAGCCTTTTAGATAAGGAAATAGAAATGTTAGTTTTATTTTCCTGCAGTGGGGGATGAATTCACTGCTGCATTTAACAATGTTTTGTTACTGGATGTGTCTGTTAAGGTTGTTGCTACGAAGTAGTGAACATGGAACACCCTCAGTGGAATGCTTCACCCATAGGAGAAAAAGCACTACACCTAGCAGTTTATCACTTACACAGAGAAACAAGTGCTTGGCTTTTGAAATAAAACAAGGCAGTGGTCTACACTAATGCAGATTTCTGGCATTAAAAAAAATTCACCTTGCCTCAGTCTACTCCTTTCTCTTCCCTGTGTTTCTGTATTTGGAAGTAATTTTTCAAGATTACTTACCAAGCTACCTGACTTCTGCTTTTCTTTTGTTTCTGATTACAGAACAAAAAGATAGGATAGGTGAGTTGTGTGTTTATTCTGACATAAAGTTTTCTTATAGTCAGTAGATAAAAAAAAATAATCTAAAAAACCCCACTCAGTCTACTCCTTTCTCTTCCCTGTGTTTCTGTATTTGGAAGTAATTTTTCAAGATTACTTACCAAGCTACCTGACTTCTGCTTTTCTTTTGTTTCTGATTACAGAACAAAAAGATAGGATAGGTGAGTTGTGTGTTTATTCTGACATAAAGTTTTCTTATAGTCAGTAGATAAAAAAAAATAATCTAAAAAACCCCATCCCAACCAACCTGTGTTTCCTGTGAACCCTTTGTAAAATCCAGTTTCTATGCAGGCATGTTTTATGCACCCTCAGACCCTTGAAATGTTAGAAACTGGATGCTCTCACTGTTCTTCATAATGACTTGAAGGAAATAATGATAATACTTGGCCAAAAAAAGCTCCTATAAAAGGAACTAATTGAGAATGTACATATGCCAAATTGTTTAATAGAATACTTTCACACATATGCACACATACCCCTGAGGGAAGAAAGTGGGAATTTGACTATAAAAATGAAATTATTCTCTCCAAGTTAAATCCATATATAGTGGCCTTACTACGAGCAATCCTCTAGTTTTGTTTAGCCTTCATTAAATATTCTAGTGCTCCAGATCTCCTTGGATAGGATTTTGTTCTTTTACTGCATATTGTGAGCTAATGCAACTCCTGGACTTACTCCAGTCTGTGCTGACTTTACATCTAGACTTTGGGTATAAGCTGCTGATTATGGTTTCAAACTTCCCAAGAAACAAAAAGCTCAAGAAAATGCTGCAGCTTTACACAGTGATCTCATGCCTGGCCACATGCTGTCAGGATGTTTAAGTTTCTTGTGCTGAGTTTTAATGCAGGCATACTTTCCATGGCAGTTTGAAATACTGCTGTAGTTTGACTTGCAGCCACTGGCAAACAGGATGCTTACAAGATAGTCTAAATGTCTTGAATTGTAGCCTTCACTAAGCTGTTTTTTATTTTTTTGGTTTACTTGACTATTTATGAACTTGATTTTTTAAAGTCAAAGCAAGCTGTGTGTATGCTGAACTGCAATACAAATTGTTAAATCATTTATTTAGAGAAGCTACTGGATTACTGAGGTCTTCTACTGCTGTATTTTATTCAGTTTTTCCATCAGCCCTTATAAAAATCAGGCCAGGTGTAGAAAGGCAGTAAGGAAAACAAACATATTGCTTAGACTTCAAAGAACTTTGTGTGGAGTATTGATATAGAACTTAACAGTAAATATGCCAGTAGAGCTGGTGCTCTGAAATGAAGTTCCCAAATGACTCCCAGAGACTCTCTGCTTTAGGGATGGACTGTTTTCATGGCATAAGAATACTTTTCTGCAGACTGTAAGCAGGACACTGTGCTGACAATAAACTAGGTGCATGAATTTCTTGTGTACCTGTCCTGTATATGCTCTGTTAAGGTGCTGAAGCTCATGTACACCTGTCAGTCATTGCCTGAATCACAAACCTTTGGTGGGGCTGTGAGGATGATGGCTCATTTTAACAATGAAGCTTCTTAGGGTCCTTGTACTCCAAAATTCCCCAAGGCTTGCAACATCTCATTGCTTCTGAGAACTGTGATGTCCTGGGTTTGGAGATGGTGTGTGTGGCAGAGAGAAGTCTCACTGCGTAACTTACCCTGTTTCCCTCTTGGGTTTTACAGCCCCTCCTGAGCTCTGTGCTCCTGTGGTGGCTGAATGTGCTGCTGCCTTGCCTGAGCTCACTGAACATTAGTTCAACCCCAGGCTGCCTTCACACGTGGCAGGGCCCGAGGGACTGTGCATTCTGTAGCATCACCTGGCACAGGGCTGTGTCCCACTGTGTTCTGCTGGCGAAGAAGCATTATACTCTGTGTGTCTGTCATTTTAATGATTATGCACCTCAGCAGTGGTTTTGACTCACTTTTAGACAAATACCTTGCAAGGCAAGGTATTTTTTCCTTGTCTTGCAAGGACCTAGTCCAGCACACTTTCTGTAACTGGTGGTTGGTGTATTACTGTGATAACCAATGGCCATCAAGTCTATTCTTTGCAGCTCTAATTTGTTCAAGCTGCCCTTCTCTCTTTTAAGGGATGTTTCTTTCCATTACACATGCTTAATGCCTCTCTTCAAACAGCACAGCATTCCTTTGATGTTATTCATGGGACAAACAACTTGACTGATAAGGGAATTTACCTGCAAGAGAGAAATGTCCAAGACTGTCAGCATGCTTAGACTATGACCCTCTGGTTGTTGGCCTGCTCCACAGTGTGCTGCTGAAGTTAAGGTTTGTGTGCTCCAGTTGGTTCATCTCTCATAAATACATCTGGTTAGTTTCTCATGTGAAGATGTCACCTAGTAAAGGGAAGAGTAAGTGTCAAGTGTGCTAGGTTGGACAGATATTTACTGAAGTCTCCTGAAGCAGGAAAACAAGACCTTGCTCAAGAAGGTGGCCAGGTTTGGGAAGGGGATGGAATGGAGTGAGTGAAGAGAACTAGTGGGGAGACTGGGAGAATCTGCAGGAGTAGAGCTGGGAATGACAGTTTTAGTCTCAGGAAGATGCATACACTGCAAGTGCAACTGAGCTCCTCCCATGTGGTAGATAGTAAAAGCTGTGGTGTGTCTGAGCACTTCTTCGCAGCCATCACACAGGCATCAGTGTTGCACCAGTGTTGGGGGCCCTCTGTATGTTCACAAGGTGGCTCAGGGAAGCTGGATTATAACAAACCTCTTGGGTCCCCAAGCAACTGCCCTTATTCTTTCATTTGTAGGCTTTTTTTCCTCTGCTTGCTACATTTAATTTCAACAAAGTCATGATGTTTTGCTTTTGAGCTTGAACTGACCATCTGTAGACCAGGGGAAGAACACCTCCCTGTTACCTCACTGAAACCCCATCTGTCTTCTCAGTGAGTGTGTGCCTGCAGCACATAGCTGGTGATTACATGGTGGATGTGTTTCCTCTTGTGTGACCAGGGGCTGGGATGGCAGTTGATTCTTGTAAGGTCACTGGAGGAGGGGGCCTGCGTGGGGGACTGAGAGTGGAAAAAATTCTTCAGCCTTGATTTAAAGCAGAGGTCTTACATGAGCCATTATTCCATTCTTTCAGTGTTGTCTTTGATATGCATAGATTTTGCTGAAAGTACTTTCCTACCCTGTTCTTGAAGAATTCAGTGAGCAATTTACTCTCTAGCTCAGCACGAGTCAGGTATAACTGAGTGCAGTAACTGTGCTTTGTCCTGAGCAATGAAAAATCCGTGCTTCTTCGTGAGAGTGTCTTCCCTAGCACTTGGCTATCCTTTTGCATTTAAGATATTCAGAACACAGATTAAAAAAAGGTTAATTCTTTTTCTTCCCCTCATCTTTAGCACAGTGGAGGAGGCACTGCTGTGTTTCTAAACTGTTCCCAAAATTCTTTCCTGAAGCCTGTCTTGGAATTCTTAATGTCTGTGAGGAAAGATGGAAAATGGGAGTGTTAGAATGGAGAAAAGTCAGTTGTAACATTACCTCTCATTTAAAATTAAAACTGCGAAAGCATAAAAGCATTTGAAAGCATTTGTGAGTGTGCAGTTACACAAACACTCCTAAATTAGCTGGTGTCAAATAAGCAGTCACCTGTGAGGGTGCCACGGTGGCTTTTTACTGGATGTGCCTGAGTTCTCATGCTGAGATTCTCCTTTTTAACCAAGAGGAGAATTCGTGTTCCCCTGGTACTTTGGATTTGGCAATATGTGTACTGAGACTTGAAACGAATGGGTGAACCCATTTCCTCTAGCAAGCAGTGCAAGCCTCATAGCTTTTCTCCCAGTCCCAGTATGGATGTCTGTGAAATGTGACTACCTTCCACAGTTCAGGGCTGTCTTGAGTTCTTCCTAAAACTGTAACAGGTCTAATGCACACACACCAATCTGTCTCACTCCTAGTGTGTTGTTCTGCTTCCTACAGCATTCATTATTGATATGCATAAGAGCATACTGTGCTGCTGATCTAAGCAACACAAAGCAAGTTAGCTTATTTTAGGACCTACCTGTATGTAATCGTGTCTGACTGGCCTTTTTTTGAATGTGTGTGCCCCATTTCTTTGTATTAGTGAAGGATATTTTGAGTGAGAATAGATTTTGAGCAGAAAGCCAGCAATTCTGAGCCAAGTGTGTGCATCTGGGCACAATTTCAGCCCAAAATGATAATGGCTAAGTTTACAAACTGTCAATGTGACTGCCAGCTGTGTTTTTTAACATGCACTGTTTAAAGAGTGAATTGGCCATGTATTCCCTCATTTTTCATTGAAACAGAGTGAACCCCAGGTTGGTTGCAGGAACAGGATATAACTGTGGTAGTTTGGTTACTTCACTGGGGTGATAATCATAGTTTAGTTTTTATTCCCTGTGCTCAAGAGAGTTTTCTAGTGGTGAGAATCATGTGGTAAATGCATCATTATATCTAGTAGTATTAGGTAGGGATTTAAACCATGCAAGGTGGTATCGTATGAAGAATAGACATGCACTGTCAGTACTGAGCTTCAGGGAAAAGCCAGTGTAAGTGACCCTTTGGAGGGTCTTGTGGCAGCACTGCAGCAGGAGGTGACCTGCACAGCTCTCATCTGTCTGCCAGCTCTAACCACAGAGCTGTCTCCTGGCTTTCCTTGCAGACTCTCTGCTGGGAAAAGGATAGGATGGTATCCAAATCTAGCATCTTGAAGGTACCTTGGTTAAAGGTATAAAGGAAAAACTAGACTGAACACGAGAGAGGCAGCAAGCAGCAGAAGGAGCTCTTTATTTTATTTTATTTTTTTTTTGCCAGATAGCTATTTTTGAGGAGAGTAAATCATTACTTTTGAAGCCATCTGTCTGAATTGCAGTGAATCTCACCATACCTGATCAAGGGTGATAAATAATTAAATAGTAGTGCTCAAATGAGTATCTGTACCTTGCTTTCATCTAGTTCTCTTGGTTCTGGTGTTTGACAAGTACCTGTCTGCTGCCTTGGAGCTGTGAAGGTGGCTGTACCCACGCTGCTGCCCTACTTTCGAGCAATTCATGCAGCAAGAAACCTGATTATTTTTTCAGTCTAGTGGTCTTACAATGTGCTGTGGTAGAAACCGTACCGAACTCGCTGCAGTTTCACGCTGCCTGTGGTAAAACTGAAGTATGTCTCTCTCAGCTGTGAGTCTTGGCTGAGCTAAACCTCTCACATAGGAGCAGTGGGAGCTCCTGACCCGCTCTGATGTGCCGCGAGTCCTGTGGCTCTGCAAGCACAGGGGTGGAAGAGCAGTGGCCCAGAGCTGAGTGAGG
>NW_008651862.1:0-24285 GCF_000695815.1 Acanthisitta chloris
CCCGCCCGCTCCGCCGCGCTGAGCGCCCGGTGCCGCCGAGGGCTCCTGTCCGCCAACCCCCGCAGAGGGTGACAGCGGCGCTGGGAAAAGTGGCCTCTCTGCTGCCTTCTTTTCCCTTTTCTCATGACTTTCTGTATTGTTTCGCGTGGAGTTTTGCGTTCTCAGTTCTCTCCAGATTAAGATGACTTGCATGCCCAGGGTATGCACGCTGGGCCGCTCTAGCAAAGGGCTTTATCAGTGGTCGTATCTTAAAGCAACATTAAACAATTAGCTTTATATTTAAAAGTTTGAAATATTTATATTGCTGTTTGACTTTGTCAAGTGTTTGTACAGATAGATATATAGATATGATCCGGTAACTAAAAGCCTAATTAAAATTTGTTTAAAGCTAGGGGGGCATGTGTTCTTGTTGACAGCAGCAGATCGATAGGGTAAGACAATAGAGCCCCATTATTTTACTTCCATTGACTGAACATATTGACATTTCAGGTTTGCGATTGCCTCAGTGAGCATGATGAAACACTGAAATTCATGAACCAACTGTCTGGAGTGGCACATATATTACTGTATGTCATCTCTGCCTTCAGGTTACCTTATCACTGAAGCAGAATGGTAATGGATGGCAGCAGAGTACTTCAGAGGGGTTAGGGCTCCATCAGTTAAGAAGCTGACACATAGCAGGTTTCACAAGTATCTTTAATTACACCTAGAATTATGTACAAGGGAAGATGGTCCTTGTTACCTGCTGCTGCACTTCAGAGTTTACAGGCTCAGAAGCAGACAGGATAACAAGGTACTTATGTTTCATATTTTATATACATGACTTGATACCTGGAACTTTTGCAGGAGCCCAAGGACTTCTGGTTGTGCTGTTTGCATGCTCACCATGTTCACCAATGGCAGCGTCTCAGCCCAGTCTTGATGCTCAAGTTCCAGAGCATCTGCTAGACCTTCTCCCAGTCTTAAGATTGCAAAGGAAACAAAGAACAGCTTTAAAAATAAAATAAATGCACTTTGAGTGTCTCCCCCCTCAACAGACTCTTACTGACAATGCTCAGGGAATTCAATGCAGTGAGACTATAGCAGAATGATATATATATATATATACACTTTTTCCCTAGTTTAAGCACCATAAAAAGAAATGTCTGTGCAATATGTGCATGCATAATTGTATATATCAGTTTATATGGTTGCATATGAATGCATGTATAAAGAAGACCCAGTGTCTGCAGAACATGCAGTGGGCCTTTATTATTTCAAAGGCACTAAGATCATCTTTAAAATCCAGCTGACTGCAGAATGAAACCCATCAGGGTTAGGCAGAGATAGAGACTGAAATTAATTTAAAGCAGACAAAGAGCAAATACAGAGCAGCCACTAGTGATTTAACTGATTTTTAAAAGTGAGTGTAATGAAAATATAAAATGCATTCTGAGTGTGCCATCTACTCAGCAATTGTTGCCATCAAGTGGACTGCTGATGCCCTTTAAGATGGTAAAAAGAAAACTAGTCCTTTATACCATTTTCCTGAAAATGTTAGGTTTCTGTTTGATCAGCAGGTGCTGTTGAGATGAAAGCCATGTGTAAATTTTCAGAAGGCCAAAAGTGTCAATTCAGAAAAGGAAAGTGATAAGAGAAAATGCAATCAGTTTTCCTGTTTTCAATTTGTGCAGGATTTGAAGAGCTGTTTTGTTAAACTGCTACATCTGCTCCAATATGAATATTGAACTACTTCCACTAAAAATAACACCCTATAATTTGGAAGCCATTGCAATCTTTTGTTAATGCAAGTGGGTTATTTAAAAAAAATCTATTCTGAAAAATCTCCTGCCTAATGTGCATTTTTGTTTATCGGCACTTTTATCTTCAGCAGATAAAATGGCATTATGCAATTAGGACCATATCTATTTGGACTGGAAAAAATGGCACTGGATAGCTGAATGTCACTATATTGGTAAAAGGATTTAACTCGTACATTTAAAATAATTTTATTAATAAACTGTGATTGTATCTTAAAATGACACGTGGCTGTTTCCCCATTGCAACAGTACAGCTTTACTTACTGCTGAGGACCTTGTGCAAAGTTCAGAGTATGACAGAACATTCTTTGACTTGTTTCATTCCTGATGCACCTGCAAATCTTAAGTTTAGGCTCATCAAGGGCATTTTACTTAATGGGTCTTTTGGAGAAACTTTTGTCATGGTAAATGAAATGATTGAATCAGATTTGAGTGCATATATACAAAAGTACTCACTGCTGTGGAGCTGCTAATCCAAGTGAGTTTTATGACCTGGAAAGCAAAGTATTGGTAGAGCATACATTTTCTATCACAGGCATCTCTGGAGAAAATAACATTATTGCTTTTTAATTAAAAAACCAAAACAACTAATGGCAAGGGTATATGTTAATAAAGATCTCAATGAAAAAGTTGTACTTCACTGTTAGATCTACGGAGCCCTGCGTACATAACATGAGCTTTTATTTCTTTATTTCAACATAGAGAATTACCTGGTTTTAATATTAGAATGGGCTTTAGCTGTTGGATTCTAATCAAATCTAGTAGTCAGGAACTCATTTTTTTTGGTAGGTGTCTGCATGGGAAAGGGCCTTGCTGATGCTTCTGTTTGGTTTTACGATTGAATCGGAAGTTTTGACCTTGGGGGATTTTCCTCAAAGTGATCTACAGATCAGAAATAATTAAAATTCAATAAACAGAGATTTAAATACAGGATGGATTTTGTGTGAGATCTGTGCTTGTGGTACGTTGTCTAGAAGTCTGCGGCATGTCTACTTTATAGTTTGTATTCCCCAACATAACTGTGTGCACACATGTGCATAAATTTATGTTGAATGACAGAGGGATAATTATTTATACAGATTTTATCCAAAACTCTGTGCACTCCTGAAACATAACAAAAAGCCTCCCTCCCCAGAAGAGTGTTTACATCCCGTGACAGTCACTAAATTCAAATCTTCTCAACATGAAAGTTGTTTCCTTTCCTCCAAACCTTCTTTTCCCCAACAAAGCTAACCCTGTTAAACCTCACCTTCTGTGGGATGTATACATAGTTATAGACATATGTACGAGAAGTAAATATTACAGAAAACATGGCCGATCGGGGCAAAATGTCTGTAGCCTTAAATAGCTGGTGATATCTGCCAGCAGCAGGAGCCGTGCTGAGGAGCCCTACCTCGGCTGACCCGGGGAGGCAAGAGCCTTGGGGAGCCTCGCGTTGGTGCTTGGTGCCTACATGGAGCTTTCTGCTCGTGAATGTTGCTCTGTCGCAGCGCATTAGTGGAGATACTGGCTACCTGGAGAGTTTTGGAACCAAGGAGCTTTTTGCTTTCATCATGGGATTTCTTGGCTACTTTTCACAGGGGTGGGGTGGAGTCCAACCCCAAAAGAAAGATTATAGCTGGATGTAGGGTGTCCAGATTTTCTTATCTCACTGTTCTGAACACACTCGTGGGAGGGCTCTGTTTTTCTTATTCTTTGCCAAAAATGCTGCATGCAGTTTTGCTGTTCCTATTGAATAGTTGCCATATTTAACTCCAGTGGTTGTAAATGGAAATGTGAATATGGAAAGAAATACTTTAATGTTCCCTCTCATTTTCTCTAACACATTTTGGGATGCCTGGAAATGAAGGACATCCAAGTTATTAAAAATATTTCTGAATACACAGAAAGAATGTATAGTAGTTCTGCAACTTGCTTTTGTTTTTATGTAGTTTCTGGGCACGTGTGATGGTGACTTATTTAAGGGATACCATTTTTTACTCATTATTTACTGAATGTACTAGTCATAAAAGTACAGCTGTGTTGTACAGAACTGTACAGCAACAGTATTCCTGAATGATTCCATTTTGCAACATGCTGATATGGGATCTTTGTGTTCATGATTTCTTCAGTCGTTTCAAGAAGGCATTTAATTTGTTGCCACTTGTTATGTCTATCAAGACAGGTAGACTCTGGTGCTTATAATAAAGTAAATATGCAAAGTTCATGGAGGATAATAGGTTCTTTGGGAAACTAGGTTGCAGTCTGGAAAGACAGAAGACTCCACCTAGTGGAGTGGAATTAATATGCACACAGTGGCAGGCAGCGGCGTGTAATAGAATAGGTATCATTTATGAAAAGCCAAGTTGGTGCCGAGAGTAAACCCCAGGAATTTTGACAAGCATCTGAGGCAGTGGTTGTCTGACCATGGCAAATTGTACCAACCCTAGTTACTTTTGAAGCTCTAGAAGGCTTATGTATGCCTGCCATGTTGGATGTTAATATGTAATTTGCATAAGTAGTAGGCATTAACACTAGGCATTTCTTTTGTGCATCCTTTTATTTGGAGACCTAATACCAACATTTTTTGATTTCTGATGATGACCACACAGGTGCCCCTTTTGGTTATGGCCCAGATGTAATTTTAAATATCTTGGGGAAAAAAACCAAATTCAGCCCCCAAAATGTCACCACTTTTTTTCCATAATTATTTATTTTTCAGAATACGTTTTCTGGTTTTCATTTTGTTTACTTCTGTAATGGCAGTATCAGGATGCTGGTTGTGGATGCTGTCATGACAGGTTGCGTGGCACGTTGAGTAAATCTGTGTGTGCCTTCTGGTTAGTCACAAGGTTTAACAAACCCTGACGAAGCATTAGATTATATAGGGTTTTGTACCTGTGCTTTGCTCTGCATTGGTTTGGTCACGTTATGTTACTAGGATGTGATAAAATTAATTTAAAGCTGGGATGTGGGTGAACACCCAATTTGAGAAGCAAAGATACTGTCCCAAAATCCTCTTGGAAAATTCATCCTAACATTGAGTCACATGTGCATTGCACAAGTTCGGGAAGAGAACTCCTCTAGACCAGCTCAGTCTTTGACAGTGAGAGGGGTGAGGCCATTGCCAGAAAATGAAATGATTAGGGTGCAACAAAGGAGACAGAATGATACTGCTGCGAAGGATATTTGGCAAGAGTGCTCCAAATGAGCGCTTTCAAGTGGCATCCAGGTGGGGTTTGTTGCCAGAGCCTTTAAGGCATAGTGGTGCCAGATGAAGCTGCCAACAAATTTGGGGATAATGGCACCTATGGGTGTGCTATCAATGGATGGTAGTGCCAGGATGATTTTTTATTTTCTTTTAATGGTGACATTGCTAAAAGTATTTAAGGGTAATGTTATAGAAAGTGTTTTAGTGAGTGAAGTCACTGAGTTCTAGGAACCATTAAGCAAAAGCTGTTTCATGACTGTACTATTTATTACTTTTAAGGCTTGATGGCAAACCACTTAATGCTGGAAAAGCATGCTGCAACCTGTATTAAAGTATGCTGCAGGTGAACAAGGAAACCATCCTACTGAACTGAATAGCCTAGTGTAGTTTCTGAATGTTATACACATTTCATGTGTGCCATGATAAATTAATGCAACTCCATGGATCAGCAGAGCTTGTAAACATTGAATTAAAGTACTGGAGCTCAGGTCTTCCATGGTATTCACATGCCCAATTCTCAGTGAAGATAGTGTTTCTTTAGTTTAGATCCCCGTCTGAGGTTCTGGACCTTCAGACTTCTAGGGTTCCCATCTCACAGCTGTGAGCTAGACAATACTTTGTTGGATCGATTCTGAGATTTAGATCCAGATATATCCTTAATAAAGTGGGCTAACCCAGGTCTTAATGTAAAGCAAGGCATTATTTTTGAATTGTAAATCACAGACTTACCTGACAAGAGTTCCATATACAGGGGAGAAAAAGCCTATTCCTTCCATAATTATACTCTCAGAGATTTCTGTTGAGTTCATGGGACCAGGACTCTCAACTTACATATCCCAAGTGCTGTTCTAAACTGTGTTTAAGCCTGCTGCCTGCTCCAGGTTTTTTTCAGAGAAGTACACAGCTACAGTAAATAGCAGCAACAGTAGTTTTAAGGAGGGAATTAATGTATAATTTACCTTTTACATTCTGAGATTTATACGTCCCATCCTCTTTTCATGGAGAGGTTTTGATTATTTTTTTTTGTTGTTGGTTCGTTTATTTTTCAGTCCAGGCCTAAATTTCACCTTCTCTTACAGAGCTATTATAGGCCATTATTGTTTATATTATCCCATAACTTCTCTAAGAAGAGAAGGGTGAGCAGGACCTCAGTGACATTGCTAGAGCAAGACATCAGTGTCTGTGTCTGCCCCCCAGGAGGTCACAGGAAGCAGGTGGCTGTGTTAATTGTCCTCACTACCAACTCTTGTCCTTCCTGGAGGCAATTTAGAAGTGGTCAGGAAGTGTCAGGTGTACTGTGTCCCCGCAGGTTCACTACTCTAGGCATTCATAATAATTTGAGGTATGTACCAGGCAAGGGAAACTAACGGCCTGGGAATCTTTACCATCCTTCCTAAGCTGTGTGGCTACCGGGCTGGGAGGGCTGAATGCAGTTGCTGCAAAGTGGTTTTGGGATTGGGGCAGGAATCCAGCAGAATAACAAAGAGCTCTGCTTAAAAACAAAAGAAAAGGTGTTTCCCTACCTTGCAGTGTCTTTCAAGCTCTTGATAGAAGTCCTGGTTAGGAAAACTACAAAAACTCACAAGGGGCATGAAATATTTCTTAAACCTATGATCCACTTTTATCTGGTGAGTATAGAGTGGGGAATATAAGTGCATTTTCTGCTTAGGCCAGGTGGGTTTTAATTGTCTTTGCTGCAACTGCAGCATCAGTAATCTTGGATCCCCAAATGACACTCAGTGCTGTGCTTTGGAAAATCGGTTAAGAGTCTTGCTACTTTGGATAAGCCTCTTGTTAACAGTTTGCTTGATTTCTTTCAGCAGTGAAGGTGCACGGCATTGCTGAGTATCTCACTGCAAGTGTCACTCCGCATGCTGTCAGCCAGGTTTTGAGCTACTAGTAACATTTCTTTCAAGTGTCTTTTGAAAAGTATCTACTCGCCTTAGAAGTGATGTGAGTTGAGTAGTAAGTATCATACTAGTTATTTGTTTGCCATATGCATTTGGGGTGAGAACTCTGAACTTCTGCTCAGGTGTACTCTTGGTTTTACTGAGACTACTTGCCTAAATAAGGTGGGCTGCTGGATTATGTGGCTGGTGAATCATACTGGTTTCTGAATCACTCTTGAGAATCATAGAATCTTACAAAATACCAGCCTGAAATACTAACAAATAATGAACACATTGCGCTTGGACTGGTATATTATTTAAGGAATAGCATTTTGAAGCAGAATATTTTGTAAAATGTTAGTTTAAAAACCACTTTGCAATTTATTCCATCAAACCCATTGTATCAGGAAAAATTCCTCCTTCAGAAGGGAAGGGGTGTCAGTATTGTGGAATAATATCTGATTTTAATCCAGCTATTTGTTATTTGAGCTCCCTTCTTTTCAGTGCAAGGAGATCAGCTGACAACAGCAGCAACCAAATAATGTTTGCAGCTGAGCAATTACAGTAGACCCTAAGATCTGCAACTGTCAACCATGAACGCAGATGCCTTCAAAGTTCTGTTTTTCTTCCATGTGGAAGTTGTTGGCATGGAACAGATGCCTTCATTTTGGAGGAACCAACCTCTGGATATAATTGGTTCTCTCTTCTCTTGTTCTCTAGGGACAGTCTCTCGCAGATGAAATTAGATGAGAGAAAAAAAAAAGACACAGGCACACACACTTGCATATGACACAAAGCAGGAGTTTTCAGGATCCCTCTCTGTTTTGTCACGTGGAACTATTTTACAGCTGAAAGATTTCTCTCCATTTTTAGCACTCTACACACATGGTGATGATGCTGTATGAAAAACATGCAGATGAAAATATGTATCTGGCCAAAGTTTGTTATTAATCCAGGCATGCTTGTTTAGAAATAAGACAAGCATATCCAGACCATATTACTTAGTGTTAAATGTTGACTTCTGCACTATCTATCTTAAAGTTAAATGGCAGAAGAGACAAGATGCTTAAAAAACCTTTAGTTTCAGTACTGGAATGAAAGCATTTTCATCAAATGATTTGGTAGTTGTTAACATGGCAGGGAAAAAGCAAAATGTGGATGTCACATTTCACCTAGCATTGCAGGCATTCAATTAAGGAAGCACCTTTACAGGAACTTCAGCAGAATTAGTCTGCTGAACATCTGTGATGGGCCCTTGCCTGGAGTCCTGTGGTAGGGTACTGAAGTGACTGTGTCCTCTTACTGCAGATACCAAAAATAAGATGATGGTAATGGGACTTATGGGGTCTAAGAGGGAGAATCTGCATACTTTGTGCCTATCAAAGGGTTCTGTCACCCCCTTTCCCCTCTGGTGTAAAAGCTATCAAATGACTGTGGTTTATGTTATTTAATACTATTAAAATAAATTAATGCCAACTTCAGGTTGTGAATAGTGACAGTCTGGCAGTGCTGTGTGTTCTTTGGTAGACTTGGTAGCTCCAGGAGGATGGTGCAGCAGAGATCAAGGACTGCCAGGAGTTAAACTGACACTGATGGTGCCCAAAAGCCTGGAGGCCTGTCATCTCTGAATGCCTCTTCTTTCTCAGGTTTTATTTCCTAGCATAACTGGGGTTTTTTGTTTTTCTTTTGGTTTGGTTTGATATTGCAGTTTAATTTAACAGTCTATATTTGATGTGATGTATTTACTACTACGGTGGTGTTTCCATCTCTTAAAGTTGAGCATAAATGTCATCAGCAGTGACAACTGTCAGGAGTTATCTTGGTCCTGCCTTGGTCTGGATAGCTGGCAGAAGGCAGTCCGCCATTTAGACACTTGATGTACGTGGATACCTGCTGTATGCTGTGGTCCTTTGTTGCCTGCTGACCCACAGAAGCTGTGTGGGTGGAGGGCATTTGTGGGGACTTCCAGCATTTAGAAGGAAGCCTGAAGTAAACTTAGTTTTGAACTGATGACTCTTCAGCTTTTATGAAGGAGTAAGGAGATTCTTGGCTGTAGGCCTCCAGTTCCGATTTGCAGAACTGGAGTGCAACAGTGTGCTGCTCTTAGCATTGTATTTCTGAAGAACCACATATTAAAAGAATAATTTAACTGGAGAAGTGCTTAGGTGATGAAGGGATTTCTGGCAGTAACTAGGAAGTACAATAGTGGTTGATTTCTTTTGAGGCTGATCCTGATATTTGTAGTCTTTACATCCTATTAATTCCTTGAAAGATAAGCTGATACAAGAACGATTTGCCAGGGCCAATGGCTCTTCTAAAAATGTTGGCTTGGGTTATGTCCCCCTTCTCTCCACATATAAGATAAAAGCACTGTGAATATGAGGTTAACTGAATTCAAATAGAAGACTCTCTAGAGTTATTGCATTCCTTAGAAAATAAATACATTTCTCATATGGTTGAGATTGATCAAAAAAGTATTCTGTATGCCAGTGATTACATTCCCATCTGTGATTAAGGTTTTCTGTCTGCATCTGGTTTTCACATTATATTTCTGTAACAAGAATCCTTTATATGGCAGAGTTCACTCTCTGTATTTTCTATTAGCTGCAGCTTGAACTACTGCACGGATCGCAGATTTACACATGTGGTTTTCATTACTTCATACCATTGAGAAAAAGTAATATTTGTTTGGGAAAGTATGTTTTTCAGAATTTCCATGGTAATACAACATGTTGATCCTTTTTTATAACACTCTTGTAAGACTACAAATTGTTAGAGGCATTCTACTTTCAGTGAAGTTCAGACATTAGACAATTTTGCATGTACATTTGAACAACAGCAGCAGTTTACAATTCAGGAGGCAAAAACATTTTAAAAAGGAGATTAGTGTAGAATGAGTATAGCAGAATGCGTCCATCACTTTGGAAAACGTGGCAGGTAGAGAAAATGAACATGGGGCTGAAACAAAGGAAGAGAGTAGGGAGTTAAAGTGATGTCTTTATTGTAAAGTGGACGACAGATGGGTACTTTTTTTAAAGAACTTTTTTTACAGTAAGAGGTTTAAAATCTTTTACCAGCCGTGAAAAAGGAGTATGCTGTTAAGCAGACACAAATATTGAATTGTTATATGTTACATAATGTAACATATTTGATAATTATTTCTAGTGGCCAAATTAGTAAAGGTTAGCAAAACATGAATACGTCTTTACAGATGGCTGCTGTGTGTAATTCTGAATGCAAAATATGATGTTAATTTAATGTTCCACTCTGAGACTGTATATCAACCAGATTGTGCTAACGTTACTTGGTAGAAAACTTAATGTTTAAATGATCTCAGTGAAATTAATAGGGCCACTTGGTCAGTGAGGGATTTTTCAGTTTTGGTAGGGGCATGAGTTTATGGCCATAAAAATCAGATCAAACAATAACAACAATTCAGAGAACATTGTATGCATTTATGGAAATGTAAAATGTTATGCAAAAATCTGGGCCATTGAAAAGTACGCAGTTCATGGTAAGGCACAACTGAAAGGTAAATTTATTGCCTATGTAAGAACATTGTGACAAATAAAGAATTTCATATGAAATAAAAATAATTTTAGAAAAGTAGTTATTGTACCCAAGTTGAAGAGTCCTAACCACATTTTGGAGGTTATTTTCCAAAGGCCAGAGGCAGCTGTGTCACATTGAAAGGTCCACAGTTGCCAAGTTCTGGGTAGAGTCTTTACATGCCACTCGGTTTCACTGAAATCAGTGGAATTTGGGCTTCTGTCAGGGCTGTGGGGAAACATCCAACCACGAACATGGGAAAGAAAGGACGTTGATTGGTGAACTCCTTTGTTCTGTAACCTTAACCTTAGCTTGGAAAGGTTTGTTTTGATTTGAGAAAGGTGCTTCTTTGTCGGAAAGATTGCAATTTCTAGTACAAACACAGGGTTTTTTTGGAAAAAAATACAAGATGCAAAGAAAAAAAAAGAAAGATGCTATCTTTTGCAGTGCCCTTGGGCAATGCATTTCTTTGCAGAAAGATCTAGCCCAGGGAGAGGCTTGGGGCTGGGCTCCTGGTGAGATGCATGTAGCTGTGGCTGGATCCTTATGCATGCTTAACTTTGTGTCCCGAAATACCTGCATAGTGGATGCAGATGGAAGCATGTACGTAGCTGTGTCTGCCTGGCTCTGAAAAACGTTCTGTCTTGACATAATTATGAACCCCTGAAAAGCATATTAATGTCTTGGAAAAACTGACAACCCCTTAATACAGACTCATACAAATGACAGAATATTTGTGTGATCCAGATGAACAGTGTTTGTAGGTGTGGGAGTGGGAGGGAAATTGCCTTTTCCAAAGTGGGAGGATGATTTGTAAATATATCAATAACTTTTTGATCTGCCTTTCTTTGTTTAAATGTGTTTGCTGTTATGACTTACAAATCCAAATTAGTACAGCTATGTGTAAACTGGCAGGTCTCTATCTTTAGTAATCATGTTCATTTAATAAATGATTCTCTAGAGCTTCTGTTGAACCAGGTAAAGTATGTAATATTTAATCTTATATGAATGTATTTAAACCCAAGCATTTTTGCAGAATCAGCTAATAGGTAGAATACAGGCTGCCCTTAGTTTCTTGCCTTCTATATGTCAACTCTTTTAACTGAGCAAGTTATGAAACAGTCTTTGTCAAAGAATTAATACAGCTTTAAAGTACTGTCCTTATAATGTGGCTAATTGTTTTAGAATTACAGCATTTCTGTCTTCCCTTTTTATTTAAAAGACTGCTAATATCATGCAAATGTAGGGGTGTGGTGTGCTTCAAACTGGCTGTGATATATGCCTTTTTTTCTTTTTTTTCTCTTTTTTTTTTTTTCATTTGTTGTTGTCAATAGAAAAGATTGATCTCTGGACTGGTGAACATAATATCTGTCCCAGTCAGAAAAGGAAAGAGGAAATTAGCAGAGCGATTGGTGGAGAATGATATCTGTCAAAAGAAACACTTGGAGAGCACTGAGTTTAGTGATAGGTGACTGCCGGAAAAAGGGGAACTTTGAATTTTGTCAAGGTAAGGAACAGAAAAATGTTTGATTTTATAATGTACATACCTTTTAGAAGTTATTTTTAATGACTGTACGTTGCCTCGTAAACTGTAATTAAAAAAGAAATCTTTCCCTTTAGCCTCCAAAGAGTCTGCCTAAATCAATGAAGTTGCTGTCTTTGTTTTAATATCACTGAGAAAGAGTACAGCAATGCCAATAAAATCCATCAGTGATGACTTTTCTAAAATCTTAAATACGTATATGTGGAATTTTTTACTGTGGTTTTTTGTGTGTGTTTTTGATGACGTAGGTGCTCTTTATGTGTCATGTAAATATTACTTGGCTGAGTTTTGGAAATAATAAAGTTAAGTTTCCTGAATTGTGAAGTGGAACAGTACTTGCAACCAGGTTAAGGGGCAGTTGTCATGACATTGGCAAAATGGTTGGCTGTAAGTTAGTGGAAGCCTCTGGTAAACTCATTGCATTGAGAATCTGTGATAAATTTGATTGAGATGGTATTGAAAATGGATATTTCTGCTTCTTGTGTGCAAAGATTTTTACCATACTGGAAAAGTAAATCTGCTATTGCAGGACAAAATTTCCATATAACTCATGACTGTTATTCCTGTCTTTACCGTTAACTATGTTTTTTTCTCCTGAAATGTTGTGTCTGGATGGCAAGAAACTGCTAAACTGATTTTAAGTACTTTCCAACACTTGGACAACTTTCCTTCTCAGTGTTGGACCATATCACCTGGCATAACATTGACATAGCATGATACCAAAGTAAGATGAACAGTGTCTGAGTACTCTAGGCTATGCTCTACTTAGTTTTAAAAGTACCTAAGCCTTGATCATATCACTTGCCTTTCCACCTGGGATGCAGTGGCTCATGCTGCTCTGTCTATGGAGTGTGGAGAGGAGAAGGAGAACAGCTGAGAGTGCCAGTGATAGCCTCTGCCCATCACCTTGTGGCAAGTGGCCTGGGCTGAGGTTTTGTGCACCACTGTGAACATACTTTTTAAAAATTAAATCCTATTAGAAATGACTTTGCATTCTAATTTGAGTTCCTAGCTCAGTTTAAAATGAGTAAATGCTTCTCTGGAACCTTCCTGTACTCAGGCAGCATTGGAATAGAATGACTACTCTTAGCAGGGTTTCTTCTTGCATTTTTGTTTTGCTGATTTGGCAGTGTGTACCTTCTGACTAATTCTCCTTCTTACTATTTGCAGTCTGTTTTTCAAAGTGCAGGTGGTTCTTGGTTGGTTTCTTTTGCCATGTGGGTCTTCATAAAGGATTTTAAAAATAAATAAATGTAAGAGTAAAGATCATGCCTAAAGCATGTAGTGCTGGCATACTAATAGGAAGCTTATTGTGGTTCATTGCTGTCAGAGCATGTGCAAGATAATGGAAATTTCCTACAATTTAGGAGAAAGGCATTTTGCTAATACCATCCATTTTTATAGAAAGGGAATTAATATGACTAAAATTCACTTCATCTTTATAAAGTCCAAATGACCTGTTTGTACTACTGAATTATTCATAAATGGGAGGGGACAGCACCTTTTCTCTCTTGTTCACCTTTGTGCAGGTCAGCCTGCCTGTATCACCTGGGTGCAGACACACCTCTGCCGCTGTGAAGTTGTTGTGTACTAAATACCTTTCCTGTGCAGTTCTATCAGTTTAGTCTTATACCAAAACAATGTGTCCTCTCTATAACACATCTTACAGAGTTAATGATACTGTATAGTTTTCACCTTGGTAATGAAGATAATCCAAAGCTGCTTTGTAGCTCTTAGAGAGTGATCAGTGGTCATTAACAGTTGTTAGATCTTTGGGCATTCCCATTTTGACATTTACTTGAATTGAGGTGACTGGGTAAAGTACTTACATTTAGATGTATTTGTTACATGCTCAAAAATTTTAGTCTTAAATGTAAATGAAGCGCCACATTGAAGTTTCACTGAGTGATTAGAGATTAAGCCAACACTGCCAGAGCTAACTTAGTGTGGATTTTGCTGTGCCCGAGAACTTGCTGTTTGAAACCAAAACGGAATAAAAGGTGTTTGAGTCTATCACCTCCACGAAGCAACTTGTCTTGTAGCACTGACTACCTCTGCTGAGGCAGCTTTCAAGCATCCTCATCTTTGTTTTGCTATTGCAAAGTCATCTTTTCTTGGTTTCCTTTTTTTATCTTCAAAACAATTGTTTGCAATGTATCTTAAAGAGTACAATGGGAATAATAAACCCCCATTGTAACATACCACAGATGCAAAAGGAGATGAGTATATTATAGACAGTGAATTGTCCTTGCAATCAGATTTCAATCTGTTCATGTGGTGCACACCTGTGGCTTTGCTGGCATTGCTCTTGATTGGAGTATGAGAGAGCTTAATGAAAAACAAAGCCAGGATGACAAGAAGAGACTCCATGGAACACATGGGTTACTTCACACATTGTAAGAAAGTGAAATTCAAAATATACTGTTTTGGAGGGAGTTCCGTGTGATGAGGGAGCCTGAGTGCCTCTGCAAATGGAACCGGTGCTCTGCTCATTGCTAGCTTGCAAAGAAGTTGTTCTTCTCTGTAGCTCAGGTTGACTTGGGCTAGTTGAGAGCAGTGGCCGATTTCTCCAGCTTACTTTCTGAGCCAGCAAGAGTATCCTGGGCAGGAATCCAGCTCTTGAAGTACAAAGCAAATAACCCATAATCTATATAAAATGCTGGTGGATGGGGAAAGGAGGAAATTTACAGGGAATAACTGAGTTTGATAACAACTGTGGGAATAACTGAGTTTGGGAACAACTGTGTTAAAAGTAGAATGTAGGGGGAGTGTGTGTGTGTGACAATAGTATTTATTTTAATTTGAAAATACGATCTTTGAAACGTTCGAGGTGAGCAGAGAACGAGTTCTTGCAATGTGATATGTTTATTAGTAAACTGAAACCAAGCATTCCAGCTCAAGTTCCTTTTTCAAAGTGATTTTTTCCCTGAGTTTGCAGAGTTTGGGTTCCTTCTCCGCAACCCCCCTGTAATGTATTGTGGCTCTGATAACGTTAATGGGCTTTGCCCCACATGGAGCAGTGAGTGTATTGTACCACTGCTCACTGATCCCGGGTCAGTGTGATGCGTGAAATCAATTTATTTGAATCTCTTTGCCTGTATAGGAATTTGGCAGCATGCCAGTTGTTTTCATTTAATGTTCTTTGTGTTGAACACAGACAAGCAGACATGCTTTTGTACTCCTCTTTCTTCTGGGCTTTTCTCTTTTCAACCAATATTCTATTCTGTGGATTTTTCAGAAAGAAGTAGGAATGTGTTACCTTTTTTAAAAATCATTTTTGTTTAAATAGCCTTTAAAGAGCATAGAAACTAGGTCAGTCACAGAGCAGCCCTGTGTAGGGTTTTCACCAAGTACAGGTGGTAACACCTGCATTTTCCCATTTCTTAAATTAGGGGGAAAAAGAGAGAAAACACTGGTCTGTTTTTCTAATGCCTAGTTCTATGATTTATGTCCTCTTGTAAGGCAAAGACTCTTAATAATGCTTGAATCAGAATAATTTTATTGCTAAATAAGTGTAGATCTGGCAGTTGGTTGGATGAATTGGCAGTACTTTTCAGGATTTTTTTTTGTTTTGAGTAGTGACCTTAAACTAATCATTAACTTGGGAATCCCTTGCCTCATCTTTCTGTCTGTTCTTCCCCTCTCCCTGATAAATTTAATATTTTGAACAGCTGGCTGAAGAACAGCTACCCAAAAGTACCCAGTCCTTTAATTTTTTCCTTCCTTTTATGAGACAGCAGCAAGGGGTGTGGAACAGAGCAAGTAATTTAGTCCTGCTTAAATGGGGGAGAGAGAAAAAAAAAGAAAGGAACAGCAGCAGATAAATCCATGAGGATTTGTTTTGGAGCCCGGTAGAGACTAGATTGAGGCAGAGGCAGAGAGCAGCAGTAGAAGACTGTTGATGCTTGGGGCGGTGGGTGCGGAAGTTGATGTGCAGAACCACAGAGCCAGGGTGAAAGGGTCAGACTCGTCCACATCAGCCCTGTTTCCTTGTTTAATTACCTGAAGAGCAAAACATCCAGGCTGGGAGTGTGTGAAAACCCAGTATCTTGAACAGCAGTGTGCTGCTCTGACATCCTGTGAGGCCAGCCCCGTCTGTCCGCAAACGTCAAGGCTGGTTCCTGACAGCAGGCTATCTCTGCCGGGCCTGGGTTCCTTCCATTCAGGAGGCATTGTGTGGAAGAGGGTTTGGTCAGGAATTTGAGGTTCCTGCCGGTTCTTCCAGCCCGGACAACCCTGTGACAGATAGGCCTGATTTTTTTCTTCTAAAGAATAATAATAAAAAAAAAGTGGCTCTTTTTAGTTTTTCCCTTGTAATTCTGGCATTGGTATAATGCAGACTGAAACAAAACATGTTAACCCTTTTTCTTCTGAATTTGTGTCTTTTTTCTTCTACTTCATTTTTTGTCCCCCTGGTTGTACCTCTTTTATTTTCAGAGGTCAAAGTCTTCTGAGGAGCAAATTATTTGAGGTGGAGTGTGTGCTATGCCGCAAATAAACTTTTGAAAGTGCTATTTTTTTCGTAGTTATCATTAATATGATCATCATACCTGGCATGTTAAGTTTGTCATTTTCAGCAAGCTTGGCAACATTATTTTTATTCATCCCATGGGTTCAAACCAAGCCAGAGTTTGTTTCTGGTGTGGCCCATTTAAACAGCAGCAGCTATCAACGCTTCCATTCTCATTATTCATGTGATTTTCTTAGATGTCCAATTTGGTGTTCAGTTTTAAAGTGTTGGGGCAGGATCAGTTATAGTCCTTGCTCCTCATAGCTGTTGTTTGTTGATGTCACTCAGCTGGCTGAAGGAGCAGACAAGGCTCTGTGCACCACTCGGGTTTGGGTCCGTAAGTGGAAAGTGTTCATTGGGATGTAAAGCTCATGGTTATAGCTGAAAGATACTGAAAGGTTACTTAGGCAAAGGTCTTGAATAGGTGTTGAGTTTTTGTTTGGTTTTCGATTTGGTTTTGTGTGTGTGTGTGAAGGATTATGGTATGACTTCATGTTTGAATGATAAATGAAGAATGTTAGTGTTATTTGTACAATTTTAACACTTGAGTTTATAGCATAGTGGTGTCAAGTTGGCAGAACTTAAGGTAACTAGGTACAAGTAGTAGAGGGGAGCGAACATAATGAATAAGGCTTGCCAGCAAAAATGAGTGTAGCATTTGACTCTTGCCTTTTATTGTTGTGGGCAGAAGCTGGTCCAGGAAAGATAATTGCGGTTGTAGGGGTAGAGAAGGAGAACTGAAAATTAACTAAGGCTTCATTTTCTTTCATGCTAAAGGCATGTAGTGTTGTGCCAGCCATCTTGGAGAACGTATTCATGTGCTAGGGATTTTGAGTGCTTTGTAGGTGAGATTGAAATCTTTTGGGCTGTAACTTAGATTTTTCCTGTTAATATTTCATTAGGAATCTGTAATAGTGGTTTAAGGGCATACTTTTCTTCTTGCATGCAGACATTGCCAGGTAAGGGTTTTACCCTTCTTTGAGACAGGTAGCCCTCAGTGTGGCTATGCAACCAGGAGTCAGCTATAGAGCAGTAGGACCAAGAGAGTCATTGTCATCTATTGTGCTACTAATCCTCCATCTAAGAAGGATTTGCAGGGTATGGTGCACCAAAAGAGCTGTTAACACTGTAACATCAGATTGACAGTTGTGATCTAATAAACTCTTAAATATGTACATAATCCTCTACCTTTAGAACCAGGTTCCTTTCTTCATTACAAACTCCTTAAGTTACACTGGTATAAGGGTGCCTTTAAGTAAAAGCAAATTACTTAGATGTGTACTTTTAAATGTCTTTATTTGTGAAGAGGCCATAATTTAAATAAGCATTTCTTGTATCTATGAGATGAAAGAAAAAGGTGGTTTATGCATTGTGGTCAGTGTCATGTTCCTATAGGGTTTGTACATATAAAGGAAATGATGTGTCTGTATGAAAGCGCTGTTTGTTAGTTAAACCTTTACAAGTCATTATCAGTTGTGTTCCTCTTCTCCAGTGTTTTACATGCCTTTATTTTTTTTGCAGAGATCATAATCTAATGAACTGTCCATGACCTCTAGCCAAACATTGCCCACCTCAACCAACAGCACATTAAATGAAAGTTCTCTGTGGGCATGTGGTGATGACAAACAACCACAGTGTCTTTCCTCCTATCCATTGGGTGTCTAGTGACTCTTTGAAAATGGCAGAAAATGATAGCCTTTAAACCATGTTTGCCACTCAAAAATGCCTAAGGTATAATGGTCTTAAATCAGCATTCGTTTTTGAAAAATATTTATCTTGGCCATCCCCACAAGTCTCTGCTGTGACAATCTTGCTTAAAGAAAGTTCTTGCTGATAATGGTTCCCAAGCTGGTTCAGGCTTTATTAAAACTGGCACCTTGCATTGTGCCCAAACACTTACTGCTGCTCTTTGCAGATCCTAGTGTGAAGTGGTGTAATTTGCTCTTAGTATGAAATTCCACTTCATAATCACCTCTGCATTTTTTCCTGCTTCTCTTCTGAATGGCTACAACAAAGCACCATGTGGAGTACAATGCAATTAGATAAAATGGAATTATATTTAAAGGCTCGTGTTCCTCAAGGCTCCTCCCAGTTTCCCAAATAAACAAAGATTTTTGTATGTTAATTTTCCTTAGCTATGATGAGATTCATCTGGGTCAGACTAGAAGCACAAAGGTTAGGTCATGTTTCCATGGAGCATGATGTGCTCCTCCAGTTGCACATTTAAGTGGATCCCATTCTGGCTCAGTTTTATAGTGGAAATCTAACTTAGCACAGTGTTAGAGTGCTGGTTATTGCTAATTAATTTGTGTTAATTGTGGATAGCATTTTATGGTAGTACTCACAGCTTCAAATCTTGGGACTTCTAGCTTTCAGGCAGGAGAGGATGAATATCCAAGGCAGCAGGAGCAGAGATAGGTCATGAAGAGAACTGGAGAAGGGAGATGTGTGGCAGTGTGGAGGTGGCCCCAGAATCATGAACTTAGGAGTCGATATGATGTCAGAGAGTAAACAAAGGACACTGAATGGAAAAGTGAGAGAAAAACATAATGGAAGGTATAACTAAGGAAACAATGGGAAGAAAAAGATTTCTCTGACTAAAATCAGTACTGTCCCTTTGTTGCTTACAAATGGTAATGCTTTTCCATCATCAAGAGTTGAATGAGTCCGTGTACTGATTCTGCTGTGTTTCCAGGTGCTGAACTGCATTAGAGCAGTTCACTTGGTAATGCTGCATTGCCATTTTAGCAATTACAGGGTCTGCCAGTGGGCTGTCCTATTATAACTGTGAGAAGACTCATCCATAAATGAACCACTGTTCTGTTAGGACCTAGTTCTCTTCATGTAAAAATGTGCCCCCTGCATCTGTGTCATTAGACCTCCTCATTCATCAGGGAAAGTGAAAATACTTGATGATGAGGTGACTTCCTCACCTGGCTCTGGAAAGCAAATATTTTAAATGGAGAAATAATGCTTAGCTGTCCTAGATACGCTGAAATATTTATTTACAGTCCTCATTCACTTGCCTTCTTAAAATAGCAGTTGACAATGCCATACTAAAGGCATTAATAGTAAACACCAACATACTGTACAGTGACACTGCTGTGATGTTACTGGCACTCCTGTGTGTATAAACACATAACCAGACATGCAGAACGGCCAGGTTTCCAGCCCATTACAGTGGAGGCCAGTGCAAAGATTTTGCTATCTGATGTAAGACTAAGCTCTGTTTTCTGAATGCTTGTCAGTTTGATTTACAAGCACAACATTATCCTTATATTGTTGAATATATGTGTGTGTGTGTGTGTATATATATATGTATGTTGCATAATACTGATCTTTAATTTCCCTCATATATCTGATGACTATTGCGGTTTGCAAATTCATATTGAGCTCATCAGAATTGTACAAAGGCCCCTTTGAACAAAGCTTTTGTACCATTTTAAGTGTAGTAAATAGGTACAAATTGATCAATATATGACAAAAGGGTGAAGAAGGGAGGTCAAGAGGTAAGAATATTTGCATATAAACCATTTTTTCCCCGTTGAAAGTGGCAGTGGGAGCATAAATAAATGTTTTGTATTGCTGTGTATTTGCTCCACCTGGTGGATTTTCCTGAAAGTGTTCTTAATCTTCCCAATAAGGGGAAACTGTCTTTAATTAAATATAAAAGACATTACCCAGAGTAAAGGCAACAATTTGATTTTTTTTGAGTCGCAATAGCATTGCAATAGGCAGATTTGGAGAAAGAAAATACAATTTGATATCTGTCTTGCCCACACTTGGTCAGTACAGTGATTTCTATGAAAGCATAGCATTCCAAATTAGTTAGTTAGTTAGTTAGTAATAACAGTTTATTCTTGGACTCATCTAGATATTGGTAATTACTAGATCCAAATCTATGGCTTGTGAGGTTATACATAATCAGTGAAAGTGAGGATTTGCTATGTCTTCCTCCCTCCACCAGCGCCAATTTTTGAGCCCCCCAGTGAGAAGTAGCAGTGTTACTGAAAAAAAGAGTTACAGTGCTTAAGTGTTAGTGCTGTACATCAGCATAAAATCTGTCTGTCATTAAGGTAGCTTTGCAAACATTGTTTTCTTTGGAATTCTTAAGGACTTAGTTATGCTTTGATCATCTCATTGTTCTCCTTAGGTTATTTTTTTCCTTTAGAGTGTAATGGCTCCTTAACAGAAGGTGAAGTTTAGAAAATAGTGTCTCCATATGCAAGGGATTTGGAGACCTTTTTATTGTCTTTAAAAATGTCATTCATAGTCCTCATTAGCATTTATTGTTGCAAGCGTACAAGCAGAAAATGTGAAATTGGTATGTCATGAATAGCTCCACAGAGCTCTAGAGCCCTGAAATTTTGCCTGCAGTGTGATGTGGGGCAGGCATTGAGAGAAAGCTGGCCAGATGGCTGCCAGCACAGAGCAGAGCTGCAGGTTTTTGTCTCTGGTGCTGAGAGGAGGGAAAGTTCACTGGAGCATACGCTATCACCCCGTGCGTTTTAACAAAACTAACTCGCCATCAGTCAAAACGGGGAGGTGGTGACATTGAAACAAAAGTTTTCAATATAATGTAACAGTCCTTGTCAAATGAATAAAATATGTTTAGTTAGTGTCACAAATATTGACATGTTACGAAGAAAAATGCAAGGCTTGAATTTATGGCTAGTGGTAGATGCGCTTTCACACAAATATGCTCTCACATTATCTTTATTATGAAGATCCTACACATTGAAAAGACATCGATTAAAGGTCAAAACTAGGGTTAATATACTACAGCAGGAGGAGTTTCCCTACCCATGTTAAACGAACAAACGCTCAGAGCTTGGAGTCAAAAAGCAACTGATAGCTTGAAACCCCTTTTTTTTTTTGTAGATGCGCTTTCACACAAATATGCTCTCACATTATCTTTATTATGAAGATCCTACACATTGAAAAGACATCGATTAAAGGTCAAAACTAGGGTTAATATACTACAGCAGGAGGAGTTTCCCTACCCATGTTAAACGAACAAACGCTCAGAGCTTGGAGTCAAAAAGCAACTGATAGCTTGAAACCCCTTTTTTTTTTTCTTCTTCCCCCTCCCCTCCCTAGGTCACAATGAATGTGTTCTTCCTCTCTTGGCGAGACAGCATCTTTAGTATTTTCTTGTGTCCTTTCAGAAATAATACCAAATCAATATCAAATTTTCTAAAGTGCTTGAGTGATGTGTACACACAGATGGTGTAATAATTTCCTTTGAAGTCAAATGATGATAGAAATTAACAGTCAATTCTAATTTACTTTAACCCCATTATAGAAAATATAGTATTTAATAAAAAATGCAGGGCAAAATTTGTTTAGCCAGATCAAGTGAAAGAAATAGACACCAGAGCAGGTACTTATATGTGAGTTTGTCCATGTGAGTGTTCTTACTAAACTGTGTATGTATAGAGCAGAAGAACGGGTGTTCTTTAAGACCTGAAGCCTGTGTTGTCCCTCCCATTCTGAGTCAATTAATTTTTTGTGGAGTTAATTTTTCCACAATAGATCTTTATGTATATTTTCATTGTTTTGAAACCTGAAATGCACCTGAAATGTCACTGGAATTTCTGATGGTGTTCAACAAGATTTATTTTTTTGGGTTCTTTTTTGATCAAAAAGCACTAGGCAGTCTAGGCTGTAAAGTCTAATCCACTGTCAAGGTTGCCTTTTCTTAACAAATGATTTAAAATACTCTTTAGAGGACTAAGATTTTATTATCCTGTTGAAATATGGATATGACTTTTAAGTTTTCTTAACTGAAAAGAGATGAATGTTTTCTCACCTCCAATGAATTTAATCTAGTACTTGAGGTAACATGATGAACAGTTTGTCTAAGACAACCAAGAATATTTTCTTCCCGCCTTGGTGACTCTAGCTTTCAACTGTTGAGTCTTTGTGTAGGTAATCTCAATTAGACTCTGTTTCACAGAGCTGTGTATGTTTTAAATGTCCCACTTGTCTTTCTTCAGAAGTCCAGAAAGCCTTGCCAATAAGGAAATGCTTAGGGAAATGTTTAGTGTTATCTGGCAAATGTTTTGCTTTGCATGCATTAAGAGCTTCTGTTAACAGATAAGCACATATCTTATTGGAATATTTTAATTGTGTTTCCAAGCAAAGAATTAGAAGTTTATAAAGAAGTGCCTTTCTTGGATAGGCTGAGCCTTTTGTGGTAATGCAGGGAGGCTAGGTACAATGTCATGGAAAAAGTTGCACTGAGGGTACCCATGACAGGCCTAGGTGGGCTGCTGTTGCACCAGGCAGTAGGAGATACTGGGCAGCAAGAAATTAGTGGGCTTCTCCTGAAGGTGTTGCCTGTACTATACTTTGGTTGGACAGTCAACTGAATAAAGTTCAGAAAGCGTCCAGAAGTGGTTGTCCCCTGTCCCCCCCATCAGCCTTACAGCTCATACATTAGGTGGGTTTGCCCTGTCAGTGGGATGCCTTAAGAAAACACTAATAGCTTCCAGCTGGGTGGAAAATCAAAACGTTTTGGGGCTGACAAAACTAGTAGATTTGAATTTGAAAGCCCAGCTAATGCCTCCATTTTTATTTACCACTCGCCCATAAAAGATTATTTTCCAATATGTCAGCCTCATTTGGTGGCCAGTGGTCTGAAAGTGAAAGTGGAACAAGCAAGCGGGGAAATCTGGACATTAGTGAGTCCGCCCTTTCAAGCTGGTGTGCCACTTTGTGGAATGGCCTTCCCTGAGATTGGGGGGGTCCTAATGACCATTCATCAATGCTCGTTGACTGATCATTGAGTGCCTTCTCATTCAGTTTATCAAGTCTTGCACATAAAAAGTCAGAATAAGCATTATTCAGCTTTGTTAAAGCCAACTAGGAGTAAAATGCTCCATTTGAACCCATTTTGCCCTTGGTTTTTCACTTTGTTAATGCAGTCCTGCTTAAATGAGTGCTTTTATTGGGTCTGTTAGAATATCTGAAACTATTAATTCTCTTGTATTGAATAGCTGGTGGCAGGCCAGAGCAGATGGGGTAGAAAACTATTTGGTTGGGTGTATTGCTTTCAATTAGGATCAATGAGGTTTCAGCTCCTTTGAATTAACTCACTTAATACCCACTGTGTGAAGTCACAATGTATCACAACAGTCTGCTATAAGTAGAGCGGGGAAGTTGAGAAGTCCTACAGAAAAGCTTTGATTTAAATTCTTCCTTCACTGTTAATAGAGAGCTTTCATTAACTACAGATGCGTTTCAGTGGACTTCCAGTCCCTGTTATTAAGCTGGGTTTGCACAAAAGGCAATCTCTGTACTTTTAAATGGTGGTCATTTGGAATTTCTCTTTTCCATCAGATCCATGTCTTGGTGACCTTTTTTCGTCCACACAGCATAAAAATCTTCTCCCCCCCCTTCAGATACATGAATATGGAAACTGGCTTGCCTTCATTACCCATTTTCAAAATAAGGAGTTTTAGAGGATGATTTAAATTTATTTTGCAAAGCATTTTGAGTGATTGTCAAAGAAGGAGCTGATTCCTATCCAGGATGGTGTAGCATAATGTGCATCATAAAGAAACTGGCCAAAGATTGTCTTCTGAATTTTTCATTCTCTTTGTATCCCTTTCATTTTGGTATTGCACTTAACACTTACTCTGGTCCTATGTTAAAACCACTGCCTTTCCTTTTCTTGGTGGAGAATAGAACCATTTTACAGAATGGGCTGTCCACCTTTGCTTGGCCTGCTAAAATTTCAGACCTGGTGCAAAAACTTTTAGAGCAAGCTTTAAGTGACTGCATTAAAAATGGGGGTGGGG
>NW_008651862.1:24300-30469 GCF_000695815.1 Acanthisitta chloris
CTTTATTCAGGGAGGATTGCCAAATGGGTTGCAGCCTGCCTCAGTGTATTAAATAATGAGAAGGAAAAACTATTCATGCAGCTGGCTGCTTGAGAAAATGCTGAAGTAGTCTCAGATGCACAGGCATTCTGTTAGCCCCTTCCTCAAGCAGACTTCTAGGTGAGAATCTCCAGGGATCCAGGTTTTGTTGACGTGGATCAATTTAAGTGGCAATTACTGTAGTCAGATAACAGCTTAAAAAGGCTTTTTACACACAGAAAAAAAGATGCATAATCACACAGCATATGGAAGTTCAATTTTGTGAGCTGTGGTCTGTGGATTTACAATGTACTGATATTAAGACCTTCTTTTAAGAGTGAATATTGTTCAGTTTTATTAAAATGTGTCATACCTTAGACACCTTACTTTCTACTCTGAAGCTGATTCAGTCTGCATCTATGTTGATGAAAGGTTGCATTTCCAACTGCGAAAATGTTTTTCCTTTCCTGTAGAGTACAGGATTACAAAAGAAAAACAACACAGCAAATACAATACTAACTGACTGGTTTTAAATAGTACATCAAATAATAGAACCAAAAGGACAGTCAATTCTTTAAAGGCCTTGTTGGCTCAGACTTTGCTAGTCTCCCTTTTCCCTTGCTTCTCTCCCTTTGCCCCCTCCACTTGCCCCTTGATGAAAGTGGGCAGTTGTGAAAACCTTTTCATGTTTCAGTGTTTCTCTTAGTCTCTCTGACACTCAAAAATCCATTATGGAGAACTTCTTTATAATAGGTATCTGATGAAGATAAAGAAAAGACCTGCCTCAAGTAGCAAACATATTAGGTTGTTAGTGCGGGGATGTTTATTGAGGAGAGGGGAGCTGCTCCTTTTCTTCTTGGTCATCATGGATTTGTCAGTCGTGTGTCTCTCTCCTATTTAAGCGAAACTTAAGGGTGCCACTTAGATAGCTTAAAAAATTGTTATGGAAATATCGGTAAATTAAGTGACTCATTTGCTTTAAGTGAGAAATATTCATGACTTCAGTCTGGACATTGAAAGGATTGTTATTTTCTGCTTAATTTTGCATGTGTGTCCTTTTCCTAAATAGATCTTTATCAGGCTCTGTGGCAACTAGAGGAAGGAAGAGGAAGGCCTGAAAGCAGAGTTATTTCTGCGTAATAGAGTCAGATGATGGCATAACACAAAATCGAGGGGTGCATAAATAAGTACACAAGGATGAGCATTACACTGACAAGATCTGACTGAGAATCATTGTCTTTCCATGAAGGATTCAAATGTGTACTGCAAAGGCAAAGTCAGAACCAGGACCTATGCACTAATTGCTGGAGAAATGCTCTTTCCTAAAGGGAGAATATTTTGCAAGTGCTGAATAGGAGGAGAGTTTTTAAAAAGATGATGTTTTTCCATGTGCCTGGAATTTTGTGCAAGGCAATACGTGCTACAGAAGGCCTGTGAGTCAGGCGTATGTTTCTCCTAAGAGGCAAAGATGTTTTACAAAGGACTAAAGAGGGACTGCTGAGAAGAAAATAGCCAGCTTTAGATAAAGCACTATAACAAAGACTTGTGGTTTTATGTATCATGGTGTCCATTAAAGCTTAATAGGGAAGAGTGAATTGAACCTGGCCAGGCATACCTTATTCATGTGAAGGATAAACATTTTAAGGGGTGCACGAAATCAGAAATTGGGAGGACATGATTGTTTAGCTTTTGAAAAAGCTTTACAGGGAAGATTTTGTTTTCATCCCCCATGGATCGCCATGCAAGGTAAAGGAGAGTAAGCTACAAATGTTTGGAACATATCAATGGAGGAATCCCAGGGGGTTAAAAGCACTATAGTAAAATATAAGTGGCCTGCTTTCTAAGTGTGTTCTATTTTACACATACTACTGTGAATTTGAGAAAGGGAATGATTTTGATACTCTGTTCACTATAGTAAAGGAGCATAATAATGACAAAACTGCGGGAAGAGGAGGGGGGATTCTCTTGTATATTATTGTGCACATTTTGAATTTCCAGCTAAATAAACAAACGTAGTCCTATGGAGTGCAAAATTATGGCTGTTAAAATAAAGAATGAATTCGTTTCCACTTTTGGAGGAGAGCTGATTCCAAGTGATGGGTTTTCTTTAATTGTTGGCAGCAGTAGAAAGGGTTAACTTTTAAAGAAAAAAATGAATAATTCAGTGTTTGGCTTATCACTCTGCATTTTAGTTTCTATTCTTTGGTCATCTGGAACTTGGTGTGAAAGGTAGAGTAAAAGGAGTCAGCTGAGGGGAGTCGGGGTTGTGATAATTTGCACACACATCCCTGTCATTGTTCTGCCTGAAGAGACAGGGCTGGGTTCAAGGCCACATGTGCTCCTGTCATCATTCACATTTCTGCTCCAAGTGCAATACAGAGTGTCAGCTCTCCATCTGTCTTTGCCTGGCAAACGCACGCGCCCAGCATCCTGCCTCCAGCTACGCTGCCACAGCCAGTTCTGATGGCCCTCCTCGCTTCTCTCTGTTCATTCCAGAACAGGAGGCACTGAGCCCTAAATAAGCTTGCTTTTAGGAGAGAGCCATTTACAGTGGTATATTTTATCCAAGGATGCCTGGTGAGTTGAAATTATTGCAGCTGTTTCGGTTTTAGATGAGGAAACGCTAATTGTTTTTTTGATAGTATATTTTCCCTCTCTCTTTTTTTTTTCTCTTTTAATATAGAGGGTGATTTGCAAGCTGATATTGGTGCGGAGCGATCGCGGATGCTAATTCTGTTGTGTATGTGTTTGGGGGAGGGGAATTTGTGCAAGTGAACTGCCAGAGATGATACTTACAGCAGGACGATGTTTCAATGAAAAGGGATAGAAATAGCAGAAAGTCACTGGCTTTGTGGGTGCAGGTCTCTGCACGAGGGATCATTTTTAGCAAAGAGAAATACAGCTTCGGGCTGGTTTTCATGCTGTCAGCTGTACCTTGAATCTGCAAACATTTGATCGGCAGAGATCATTCACAGCGTTCACCCATCAGCTGAAATTACCTCTGTGAAAAGCTGTTTATGTTGAAGTAGTGAGGGAGATTTAGAAAGCAAATTATTCTAGCCTTGTCCTAAATCATAGTCCTTCACTGTCACCAGGCAAATCACTGAAATGTGTTGATTCAAAATAAAACAATAAAAAAATCTGCTGAATTAGAGGAATTGCTGTGGAGCTGGGAGTTATAATAGGTCGGTTTCCTCAGGAAAATATTACTCTTGGATCTTACGATTGCCTGCCTAATTGATAAGTGTTATTGCCAATAAAAACGGTCCTTCTATGCAGGGTGATTTGTCTGAGGGCTTTTGTGAGATGCTTGACCACGAATGAGTGGATTGAATTTGGTGTGTTTTGTTTGTGTTTTTCCCCCCCTTTGGTAAGGACTGAAGAAAGCCATGTGCCTGATTATAACTGCCTGTGTTCTGGATAAAAAAAGACGGGGCTAGAGATCCTACAGCTGGCTGGTTCTTGTGGATTATTTGGGTAGGACAGGCAGAAGAGGCTATGCTTGATCACAGAGAGTCTGTACACCTCGCAGATGGTGTTTTGAAACAGTATCTGCCAGTTTGCTGCAGCCATAGTTGCATGTAGGTATTGCCAGTTGTTGAAAGAATGTTTTCCTTTTAGGATTTTTATACACGGTAATACCCTGCTGCTGGTATGTTTGCTGATCCTGTGGTTGTAACAAGAAAGTGGGCTCTGTTTGCTCAAAGCACAAGGCTAAGAGGATTTATATGGTTGAAATATGGGCAAATTAATTTGCATAGATAACAACTGAGGACTATGAAAGGTCAATTTAACCCTTTAAATGTCAAATTTGATTTGCATGCATTGCATTCCTGGGAATGTGGTCTTCATTAGAAATATCATGGTAATTCATTAATTAGGAAAACTGTGCACTGTGCATAATTTGAATCCACTGATGTTTCCCTTATGTTTGTATGAAAATCATCTTCTCAAACAGTTTACTATTTCTGTGGTTTATCAAGATATTTAAATGTACTAAAATGATACAGTCTTATCAGTTTTTGATCCTTGTGTGCATTATTTGGGGCTATTGGCAAAGTGTTGGAATGCCTAGATTGGAGGTTTTTGAAAACCTATTAAGACTTTGGCATTTAAATTACTTAATCTACCTGCTGGTTAAAATTTCATGCATCTTTAATCAAAATGGTATGTGCTACACTTGAGTATGTATACCCTTATCGATACTCGTTAAGCTTTACCATTAAATAAATCTTTAACCTCCAGCATTCTCTTAAAGCAGTAGCAAGAAAGAAGTGTGTTTTAATGTCAGCTCCGAGTGTTAGAAAACCTTGCACTTGGATACAGAGAATACACTAACAGCTGTGACTGGGAGCATGTGCCAGAATGGAGATACTTGAACAGATCTGACACTTGGCTATTTTTGACACCCATCTGCACTTTTTTACTCTCCTCTAGGATGAACTGCCTCTCAATCTGTTCACAGCATATTTTAGCCCTTTAATATTGTGGTGTTGTGTTTTTTCAAATGGGCATTATTAGCCATCTGGGGCAGATTTTGTATTTTAAAAGTAAGCACATTATGTACAGGAGATTAAAAGGATGTGTATTTTTATGTAATCTGATATTATGTCAGTGCCTTTTGTGTATGTGTGAAGTCTTGATTTCAGAAGCATCCCTTTAGTGATTCTGACATCTGAAGTCCTTCTTTTGGGGGAAGAACAGGAAGTAATAAAGGTTCTGGTTTATGTGTGGTGATAACACTTGCACAAACTAAATTTGCCCTTCAAAGACGAACTGCTCGTACTGTTATAATTGCGAATGGCTGCTCACCTCCTCGCTTCCCTGTCGGGGCAAAGCGACAGCAGCCAGGCTGGGTAATGAAGCGCTGTAAAAGCCATTCAGACCTCTGTTAAGGCACTACTGCAACTCTGAGAAAAGTCTGTAGAAAGATAATCCCGTTAACATGCAGCTTGCCGTAACCAAGTTAACCATTTTGTCATTCTGTGTAGTGAACTCTAGGAAGCGTTTATCTCTAAATAATTGTTCCTGGGGGAACAGTGTTCAAATCTAATGCCGTACACCAGTTTCTCTGATTACTGTGAATGTGCTGGTTGGTTTCTCTTTTTATTTTTTTTTTTAGTACTGTTTATTCCAGACTTTATTTATGAAACATTACAAATCTATCAGTCATTTTATAGTACTTTCAAAGAACAGATGTTGGCCTACAAAATGCTTTATTATTGCCCATGGCAGTATTCAGCATGGTTTCCTTAAAAGGACAATCAGTGATCACAGTCATTGTAGCCCAGAAATAATGCTGCTCTTTCAGAAGATGGCCTGGTATTAGGTCAGACCACCCTTTCTTTACTTCTGCTCTCCAGATGTGGCTGCAACTTTTTTTTTTTAAAGTTCATGTTTCAAAAAAAATGGGTTTGTTTTCAAAATCTGGTTTTACTTAAGATATCTCCATCCTGGAGTGCATTTCATAAATTGCCCACATATTTTTCTTAGCAGAGAACTTAACTGGCTGTAATTTTTAACACATGGCCACATCATGTGATATTTTCAAAACATTTGCACATAGCTTTAAGAAGGTCCCGGCAGAAATGATCCATCATCTCACAGCCAGCCCGTTTCTTAACAGCAATCTGCATTTTCCATTTAGCAGAGCTATATATTATTAGCTTACATTTTGAGTAGTAAAACAGTGTATTGCTGATTGTAAAACATGGACTTTATTATCTGCTGAAAATTGATTTGGCATTTATAGCCACTGTGTACTAGAGTGGCTTTCTGGTTTTAACATTAGTGCTCGCAAGTGATGATTTGTTTAAAGAACAGAAACAAAATTGCCATGGACATAACTGTTAGTGTCCTAGTAACTGAACATTTGGATTATCCACCTGTTTTTTAAATACGTGTGTCTAAATGCTGTTGCACAGCAAAAGTCTCCTAACAGTCCATTAACCGACTTGTTCTGTTTTAAGTTGCAGTTGCTATGCTGTTATATTAGGACAATTCTGTGTCTTACAAAACAAGTTTCCTGCCAAATGGGGAAAATGTGTCTGGAAATACTTAAGTCTGAGTGTTAACCTTGCATCGTTATTCCAGTCATCCTGCATAATAACTTTATCTTCTTTGGGATTCAGATAGGAGCGAAAACCTCTTT